>NC_140996.1:232896991-232899491 GCF_052327205.1 Somniosus microcephalus
TGTTGTACTCAGGTTATTCCACATTTCCCAGAATTGTTTTGGATTGGTGGAGTTTTCAATTTCTTCGAGTATTTTGTGGGTATAGTTTTGTGTTTTGTTCCTAATGGTGTGTTTATATCTTTTGAGGGTTTCATTGTATCTAGTACGTAGGTCCGGATTGTTTGGTTGCCGATGCTTTTGGTTTGATATTTTTCTCAGGTCTTTTCTGGCATTTTTGCATTCGTGGTCAAACCATTTCTTATTTTTATTTTGTCTTTTGTGACGCTTCCTCTTCTGTTTCACGAGGTCGGCTTTTACAGCTGCCTCATGGAAGATCATATTTATATCCTCTATGGCCATGTTTACACCATCTCTGGTGATCTCATATAGATTTTCTTTAAATTTTAAAATTTTACTTGTGAGATCAGGTGAATTTAGTGCTGTGTAGAATTTATCTCCACTGTCTGGGGCCCATCTGTATGTCTGGTTTATTTTATGTAGCTTACTGGGTTCCTTTTTTGTGTCTGTAGTTTGGGCAGAAAGTTTAAGGTACACATTTATTTGGTTATGGTCTGAGAGGGGGGATTGCTGCCTGACAGTGAATGCGTTGATATCGCAGGGGTCCAGGTCAGTGATTGTATAATCCACCACACTAGACCCAAGAGTTGAGGAATATGTGAGTCTCCCTAAGGAGTCCCCTCTGAACCTACCGTTAACTGCCACAGAGGGCTGTGAAGGCTAATTCAATAAATATTTTCAAGAGAGAATTGGATATATTTCTGAAGGCTAAGGGGATTAAGGGTTACGGAGAAAAGGCGGGGACGGGGTACTGAACTGGTAAGATCAGCTAAGATCTCAGACGAAGATCAGCCATGATCTCATTGAATGGCGGAGCAGGCTCGAAGGGCCGAATGGCCTACTCCTGTTCCTATCTCTATGTTTCTATGTTTCTATGTACAGGCCTAAGGCTCGGCAGAGTTGCACTACCTCCCTACCGCTTTTATTTATTTCACAATCGAGGTTGTTCCGGTTTGCGATGGCTGGTGTGACATATAGAGGGGTCTGGCCAAACACATGGTTGTTGCCCTGTGGGTCTATGAAGTCAGGTTCACATCCGGTCCTTGCATTTAGGTCCCCACATAGTAGCACCTTTCCTTGGGCCTGGAAATGGCTGATTTCCATGTGGAGAGTGTCAAATATCTCCTCTTCAAAATATGGCGATTCTATTGGAGGTATGTAGATCGCACATAAGTAAACATCGTTTTTTGCTATTCCTATATTTTTATCTAATTTTAGCCATACGTGTGATTTTCCCTGTTTTATCGGTGAGATGTGTTTGTTCAGTTCTCCTTTATACCACACCAGGATTCCCCCGGAGGTTCTGCCCTTGCGTGTCTTAGTGTTCTTTACTGAGGGCACAATGATTTCATGGTACATTGGAGGACAGTGGGTCGGCATGTCCTTTTGGCACCATGTTTCTGTTAACACAATTATATCAATGTCTTTTATAGCTTTTAGGAATTCAGGGTCTGTACTCTTCATCCCAAAAGTTGAGGAGCGGAGACCCTGGATATTCCAGCAGCTTATGTGGAAAGAACGCATTTATATAGTTAAAAAAAAAACGAAATAAAATGGACCTATTTTGTGGGATGAGTGTGGAAACACTATTTTCTATAATGCTAAATGATGATTTAGTATAAATTTCATGAGGCATGCACATATAGCTATCTAATAATAGTAATAATAATGATAAGATAACAATAATGATAATGATAAATAACAATATTAATAATTTAGTGCATTCCTCTCCGGCTTTCTATCAGGCTGTTCATCATCGTCATGATCTTTCTCAGTTCTTGGTCTACAGTCTGTGGTCTAGAGGGGGGTCTTGGGTCAGGTATAAAAGCACGGTTCTGTTGCTGGTTTTGTATAGGGGGGTGGGGGACATTGGTGGTCCTGTTTGGGTTACGGCTCCCAATGGTAGAGGGGGTGGGAGGGCTGCGTCTTTTGGCAGTGTTTATGAGGTTTCTTGCGAAGACCCACATCCGCTGTTTGAGTAGATGTATTTCGTCATAGAGGTCCCTTGTGTTGATGTTTGGATGATGGGCCAGGTAGACGTTGGGGAAGACAGAACATCTCGTGTCGATCTCCCTGTTGGTGTTGTGGATTATATAGGCTGGGGTGTCCTTTCTGGGCAGTAGTGTGGAGATCACGATCCGCGCCTCGGGGAATTCCTTGCTGGCCTTTTCCGCCATTCTGCTCACCGCCCTAGCAGTGCCTTCCTGTAGGGTGCGTAGGTCGTTTGTGCCTGTGTGGATCACAAGCCATTTGGGGCTTCCAAGGGATTCTTTGTTCAGGATCTTCATTGCATGGTCTGTGTTGCTGCACCATTTTTTCAGGACTTGATGACCTGGGAACAGCCTCTGGGGGTCCAGAAACTTTCCGTTGGAGTCGGTCAGCAGGACCGCCTGAGGGGCTGGTTTTTCAGACTGGGTAGCAGTAGTCTGGGCAGGACTCGACT
>NC_140996.1:232906991-232909326 GCF_052327205.1 Somniosus microcephalus
CCCTCCGACAGTGCGGCACTCCCTCAGTACTGCCCCTCTGAAAGTGCGGCGCTCTCTCAGTACTGCCCCTCCGACAGTGCGGCGCTCCCTCAGTACTGCCCCTCCGACAGTGCGGTGCTCCCTCAGTACTGCCCCTCCGACAGTGCGGTGCTCCCTCAGTACTGCCCCTCCGACAGTGCGGCGCTCCCTCAGTACTGCCCCTCCAACAATGCGGCGCTCCCTCAGTACTGCCCCTCCGACAGTGCGGCGCTCCCTCAGTACTGCCCCTCCGACAGTGCGGCGCTCTCTCAGTACTGCCCCTCCGACAGTGCGGCGCTCCCTCAGTACTGCCTCTCTGACAGTGCGGCGCTCCCTCAATACTGCCCCTCCGACAGTGCGGTGCTCCCTCAGTACTGCCCCTCCGACAGTGCGGTGCTCCCTCAGTACTGCCCCTCCGACAGTGCGGCGCTCCCTCAGTACTGCACTGGAGTGTCAGTCTAGATTATTGTGCTCAAGTCTCTGGAGTGGGACTTGGACCCACAACCCTCATGACCCCGGCGGTGTGGGTGCTGCCCACTGAGCCATGGCTGACACCAGCACATTCACAACACGGAGTGACCCCTACAGTGTTTCTCCTGAAATAGATTTGCTTAAAAGGAGTTTACAGTTGATTCACAAACAGTTTGAGTTCAAAGTTAATTATGGGAACTTGAAATCCCAATAACTGAACATGTTTCTCATCTTTAGTGTGTTTCCGGTGACTATAAAGAAGCTCGGATTGTCCCGAATGATATTGTCTAACCCAGTGTTGTCCAATAGAAATCGCTGACTCGCCACAGCTTGTGGTGACGGCGACACCGTTTTAGTCACATGCACTAATTTTGGTTAAAAAAAATGCCTCCCACACAATCCAGGTAAATGTACTTCACACGTGTATATTTACTTAAACTTCTCCGACCATTCTGTGGCCAGGGGAGTAAAGCAGCCACAACGATCAGGTCACACTCTGCTTTTCATTTTACCATTTTACCAACAAACTCACAAACAGGTTAAAGTTCACACGCACACGGCTGGTGAATTTGAGTATGGAGATCTCATGATCAAGGACGGCGCCTATTACTCATTTTTAATTTACTGATCAGAAATGCAATTCTCCACTGGATTCCCAATTAGCCACATGTGGCTGGTGTCTAGCATCACTGCTCTGATATCTACACAAACATTCAATGAGGTGATTTCTGGATTAGAGGATTTCCCTCACAAGCACATTCAGAAATCTGCTGGGATTAGGATCCTGTTGGGGTTAGAGACTCCTTCCCTGCTCTAAAACATAGAAACATAGAAGATAGGAGCAGGAGTAGGCCATTCGGCCCTTCGAGCCTGCTCCGCCATTCAATGAGATCATGGCTGATCATCCAAATTCAGTACCCTGTCCCTGCCTTCTCCCCATATCCCTTGATCCCTTTAGCCTTAAGAAATATATCCAACTCCTTCTTGAATATATTTAATGAATTGGCCTCTACTGCCCTGTGTGCTAGAGAATTCCACAGGTTCACCACTCTCTGGGTGAAGAAAGCGAGCAATCCCATCTTCTCCAGTCTCTCCACATAAATATAAGATAGTCACTAATAAATCCAATGGGGAATTCAGGAGAAACCTCTTTCCCCAGAGAGTGGTGAGAATGTGGAACTCGCTGCCACAGGGAGTGGTTGAGGTGAATAGTATAGATACATTTAAGGGGAAGCTGGATAAACACACGAGGGAGAAAGGAATCGAAGGATATGTTGATGGGGTGAGATGAAGAGGGGCGGGAGGAGGCTCGTGTGGAGCAGAAACACCAGCACGGAGCAGGTGGGCCGAATGGCCTGTTTCTGTGCTGTAGACTCGATGCAAAACTGGGATTTGGAATCCAGTCAGGATATATATAGACTTACATTTATATAGAGAGCCTTGCTGTATGGAAATGTGAAAACCCTTCATACTGTGACTTAATTAGAAGTGTAGTGTCTGTTGTTATTTAAACATTCTGCACCAGGAATATTCCCACAAACAGCAGTCAGAAGAATGACTGGTTTCTGTTGGTGTTGGCTGAGGGGCAAGTGTTGGCCTGGACACCACGGGAAGCCCCCTGTTCTTGTTTTTTTTAATTCATTCACGGAATGTGGGCGTCGCTGGCACGGTCGGCATGTATTGCCCATCCTTAATTGCCGCTTGAGAAGGGAGCCGCCTTCTTGAACCGCTGCAGTCCGTGTGGGAGGGAGTTCCAGGATTGGAATCTGCTGGATCCAGAATTAAACACAATACTCTATCTCTGAGGCCTGGCTTTTGTATTCTGTGCCTCTAAAATAAAGTCAAG
>NC_140996.1:232909826-233030970 GCF_052327205.1 Somniosus microcephalus
GATTTAAATTACTGCCTTTAACATTGATTTTTGACAGCTCTACCTTCAAGTAAAGAGACCAGAACCTGGTTTCTGAAAATTGCTAAAAGACTTTAATTCGACACGTTTTAAAACAATATTGTAGAATGAAATACAGTTCATTATGAAATCTTTAAAAATAATCCAGATATTTTAATCTCTAGTCTTCAGCTCCAGCTTAATCCAAACGTTATTTCCAACAACAAAATATATTAAATAATCCGCAAGATTCCCTTCAGTAAAATCCAGAATTAAATGGTAAGTTCTTTAAGCGGAGCTCCCGTCACTTTCTCCCTGATTCCTTCCTGCTGGTGTCCAAATCTCTTTTTGATAAAAGTCCATTTTTTTTTGGTGACTTTAACACCGGAGAGGCGTCGGATTCTGCGGGAAAGTTCAGACAAAAACGTAAAAATAAAGAGAAACTCGTTGATGATAAGAATTCCTGTTGCAAGGGGTAGGGAGGGAGGGAGGGAGGGAGGGAGGGGGAGTTACACCGAAGGGTTAAAGAGTTTCATTACTGATGCAGGGGAGGAGACTGGAGCCAACTCACTCTCCCTACACCGGCCCAATAGAGTCAAGATTTATTGTCATGCAAAGATGGACCACCGCCTCGCCATTGTCTGAAAGTACTGTGAAGTTTATTAGAAGCCGGGTGGCTAGCTTTAACAGACACTTGCACACTGGGCTGTTTGATAAAACACACAAGGGGAAGGGATCCCACACAGCCTCCTGCAGAGTGAACCCACTTTCTGTGGGGAGTGTGCGTGTGTGTGTGTGAGTGTGTGTGGTTAATATTTTTTTTAAAATCAACTGTGTTTTTGTTTTTTTTTTCCTCCTCCCCCCCCCCCCCCCCCCAATTCCAAGCTCCCGTCTCTATGTATAAAATGGATTATTCTTACCTCAATTCCTACGACTCTTGCATGGCAGCGATGGAGGCGTCGGCGTACGCCGATTTCAGTTCGTGCAGTCAGGCGAACAGCTTCCAGTACAACCCCATCAGGTCCGGCTTCGCCCCGGGCCCCGTCTGCCCCAGCCTGACTCCTGCCAACTGCAGCCTGGGACCCCTCCGAGATCACCAGAGCACTCCGTACAGCACAGGTAAAAGAACAACAGCAAAACCAAACCAGGAGCTGATAGAAGAGGCAGTAGCGTTTGAAATGAAATATATAAAATTGCTGGGTGTGTGAGAGAGAGAGAGAGAGTGTTTAACTCTTGTGTGTTTTTAAACATTATTAAAACCAAGTGGTGATTGGGTTAAGAAGGGGAGAGCAGTGGAGAATAATTGAGTTAGATTCTGGGTTATTGCGTTCACAGCTCCGACACATTAATGGGTAATTTGGTTAAGGGGAGTCTGCCTATCAAATCAAAAAAACAATATAATCGAATCTCTGCAGAACAAGAAATAGGATCGCCTTGCCCCAAATTATTCATTGTTGGGGCAACGATTCCTCTTCCCTTTCCCCAAAGTCATAAAGTCAATTTTCCAAAAGAGGATTGTCAATTGGGTCTTTTAAAAAAAAACTGTTAAGAGGAGGAAATTCTGAATCGAAATAATTGGGATGGTGTCTCTTGCTGAATTCATATATTTTTTAAATGAATGGTATGTGCAGATTTATCTCGGCTGCAGAATTATCATCGGTCCCTGGGATTTGGGAATTTTTCTGTCTTCGTATTATTTATTGAGATATAAAGTGATTATTATTTTATTCTAATATTAGTTCAGGTTGGCTCTGTGTGTCTCTCTCTCTCTGTGTTTGTTGTGTCTGTCTCTGTCTGTGTGTGTGTCTGTGTCTCTCTGTCTGTCTGTCTCTGTCACTTGTCTCTGTGTCTCTCTGTGTATCTGTGTCTGTCTCTGTCTGTCTGTCTCTCTGTGTGTCTGTGTCTCTCTGTCTGTCTGTCTCTGTCACCTGTCTCTGTGTCTCTCTGTGTATCTGTGTCTGTCTCTGTCTGTCTGTCTCTCTGTGTGTGTGTGTCTCTCTGTCTCTCTCTGTCTGTCTCTGTCTCTCTCTCTGTCTGTATCTGTCTGTCTGTCTCTCTGTCTCTGTCTCTCTCTCTGTCCCTCTCTCTGTCTGTGTCTCTGTCTCTGTGTGTGTCTCTCTCTGTCTGTTGTGTCTGTCGCTCTCTGTGTCTGTCTCTGTCTGTGTGTGTGTGTCTCTGTCTCTCTCTCTGTCTCTGTCTGTCTGTCTCTGTCTCTGTCTCTCTGTGTCGGTCTCTCTCTCTGTGTCTCTCTCTGTCTGTGTCTCTGTCTCTGTGTGTGTCTCTGTCTGTTGTGTCTGTCTCTCTCTCTGTCTCTGTCTCTGTCTGTGTCTCTGTCTCTGTCTGTGTCTCTCTCTGTCTGTTGTGTCTGTCGCTCTCTGTGTCTGTCTCTGTGTTGCAGTTTGTAATCTTCCTGTTCTTGATGCTCAGGAATATTAAGTTCTGTTTTTCGTTCCCCGTCGCACGGGAAACGGGAACGAAGATCTTTCCGATCAGTGTGTTATATATTTTTTTTAATCGACATTTAAGAGCGAAATGTGAAATAATTAAACTTTGAATTCGTTCGTTTAAAAAAACACAGACAAATATCACAAATTCACAACCCGAATCACCCCCGCAGAAACTGGGGCGAAAGGTTGGAGATTATCTGAACGAATTATTGGGAATGATCCCTGGCGCCATTCACAGCGAGCGGATAGTTTTAAATTAGTTTAATTTTTATTCTCTCACACTTTGCTCTTCCGGCTGTGAATTTGTTAAAATAAAATGTTAACAATTTATTCATTTTCAGATGATCACAGATTTCCTTTTTACGGAATTTCAATCATTTTCGGTCCGATTAAAAACGAAATATATTTGACCTCCTGTTGGCAGGTTTAAGATGTGAGTTTAGTTTAATTCCCCGAGTTCTGTTGAAGCTGCGATTGTCTTTAATGAAGTTCAGAAGGTTTCTTAATTCGGGTTTGTCCAGAATCGGGAGCGGGAGCAGGCCGAGGAAATCCGCAATCTCCATCTCTCAGATACCTCACAGAACATCACTTATAATAAAATAACCCCGGCCATTCCATCAGCGGAACAAGGAGAATTGAACAAATTACTACATGTTACTGACACACAGTGTCTGATAGAGGAAGTCAGGGTCGTCACTCTCAAAAGCAGAACCCGACAAAGAATTGAAAAGGCAGAATGTGCCGGTCTGTGGGGAAAGAGCCGGGGCCGGGACCCTGTCAATGGGCCGGGGCTGGGACCCTGTCAATGGGCCGGGGCTGGGACTGTGTCAATGGGCCGGGGCTGGGACTGTGTCAATGGGCCGGGGCTGGGACTCTGTCAATGGGCCGGGGCTGGGACAGTGTCAATGGGCCGGGGCTGGGACCGTGTCAATGGGCCGGGGCTGGGACCCTGTCAATGGGCCGGGGCTGGGACCCTGTCAAAGGGCCGGGGCTGGGACTGTGTCAATGGGCCGGGGCTGGGACTGTGTCAATGGGCCGGGGCTGGGACCCTGTCAATGGGCCGGGGCTGGGACTGTGTCAATGGGCCGGGGCTGGGACTGTGTCAATGGGCCGGGGCTGGGACCCTGTCAATGGGCCGGGGCTGGGACTGTGTCAATGGGCCGGGGCCGGGGCTGGGACTCTGTCAATGGGCCGGGGCTGGGACCCTGTCAATGGGCCGGGGCTGGGACCCTGTCAATGGGCCGGGGCTGGGACTGTGTCAATGGGCCGGGGCCGGGACCCTGTCAATGGGCCGGGGCTGGGACCCTGTCAATGGGCCGGGGCTGGGACTGTGTCAATGGGCCGGGGCTGGGACTGTGTCAATGGGCCGGGGCTGGGACCCTGTCAATGGGCCGGGGCTGGGACTGTGTCAATGGGCCGGGGCTGGGACTGTGTCAATGGGCCGGGGCTGGGACCCTGTCAATGGGCCGGGGCTGGGACTGTGTCAATGGGCCGGGGCTGGGACTGTGTCAATGGGCCGGGGCTGGGACCGTGTCAATGGGCCGGGGCTGGGACCGTGTCAATGGGCCGGGGCTGGGACTGTGTCAATGGGCCGGGGCTGGGCCTGTGTCAATGGGCCGGGGCTGGGACTGTGTCAATGGGCCGGGGCTGGGACTGTGTCAATGGGCCGGGGCTGGGACTGTGTCAATGGGCCGGGGCTGGGACTGTGTCAATGGGCCGGGGCTGGGACCGTGTCAATGGGCCGGGGCTGGGACCGTGTCAATGGGCCGGGGCTGGGACCCTGTCAATGGGCCGGGGCTGGGACTGTGTCAATGGGCCGGGGCTGGGACCGTGTCAATGGGCCGGGGCTGGGACCCTGTCAATGGGCCGGGGCTGGGACTGTGTCAATGGGCCGGGGCTGGGACTGTGTCAATGGGCCGGGGCTGGGACCCTGTCAATGGGCCGGGGCTGGGACTGTGTCAATGGGCCGGGGCTGGGACCGTGTCAATGGGCCGGGGCTGGGACCCTGTCAATGGGCCGGGGCTGGGACTGTGTCAATGGGCCGGGGCTGGGACCCTGTCAATGGGCCGGGGCTGGGACTCTGTCAAAGGGCCGGGGCTGGGACTGTGTCAATGGGCCGGGGCTGGGACTGTGTCAATGGGCCGGGGCTGGGACTGTGTCAATGGGCCGGGGCTGGGACCCTGTCAATGGGCCGGGGCCGGGAGCCTGTCAATGGGCCGGGGCTGGGACCCTGTCAATGGGCCGGGGCTGGGACTGTGTCAATGGGCCGGGGCTGGGACTGTGTCAATGGGCCGGGGCTGGGACTGTGTCAATGGGCCGGGGCTGGGACCGTGTCAATGGGCCGGGGCTGGGACCGTGTCAATGGGCCGGGGCTGGGACTGTGTCAATGGGCCGGGGCTGGGACTGTGTCAATGGGCCGGGGCTGGGACTGTGTCAATGGGCCGGGGCTGGGACCGTGTCAATGGGCCGGGGCTGGGACCCTGTCAATGGGCCGGGGCTGGGACCCTGTCAATGGGCCGGGGCTGGGACTGTGTCAATGGGCCGGGGCTGGGACTGTGTCAATGGGCCGGGGCTGGGACCCTGTCAATGGGCCGGGGCTGGGACTGTGTCAATGGGCCGGGGCTGGGACTGTGTCAATGGGCCGGGGCTGGGACCCTGTCAATGGGCCGGGGCTGGGACTGTGTCAATGGGCCGGGGCTGGGACCGTGTCAATGGGCCGGGGCTGGGACCCTGTCAATGGGCCGGGGCTGGGACTGTGTCAATGGGCCGGGGCTGGGACTGTGTCAATGGGCCGGGGCTGGGACCCTGTCAATGGGCCGGGGCTGGGACTCTGTCAAAGGGCCGGGGCTGGGACTGTGTCAATGGGCCGGGGCTGGGACTGTGTCAATGGGCCGGGGCTGGGACTGTGTCAATGGGCCGGGGCTGGGACTCTGTCAATGGGCCGGGGCTGGGACTGTGTCAATGGGCCGGGGCTGGGACTGTGTCAATGGGCCTGGGCTGGGACTGTGTCAATGGGCCGGGGCTGGGACAGTGTCAATGGGCCGGGGCTGGGACTGTGTCAATGGGCCGGGGCTGGGACTGTGTCAATGGGCCGGGGCTGGGACTCTGTCAATGGGCCGGGGCTGGGACTGTGTCAATGGGCCGGGGCTGGGACTGTGTCAATGGGCCGGGGCTGGGACTGTGTCAATGGGCCGGGGCTGGGACCCTGTCAATGGGCCGGGGCTGGGACTGTGTCAATGGGCCGGGGCTGGGACTGTGTCAATGGGCCGGGGCTGGGACTCTGTCAATGGGCCGGGGCCGGGACTGTGTCAATGGGCCGGGGCCGGGACTGTGTCAATGGGCCGGGGCTGGGACTGTGTCAATGGGCCAGGGCTGGGGCTGTGTCAATGGGCCGGGGCTGGGACTGTGTCAATGGGCCGGGGCTGGGGCTGTGTCAATGGGCCAGGGCTGGGACTGTGTCAATGGGCCGGGGCTGGGGCTGTGTCAATGGGCCGGGGCTGGGGCTGTGTCAATGGGCCGGGGCTGGGACTGTGTCAATGGGCCGGGGCTGGGACTGTGTCAATGGGCCGGGGCTGGGACTGTGTCAATGGGCCGGGGCTGGGACTGTGTCAATGGGCCGGGGCTGGGACTGTGTCAATGGGCCGGGGCTGGGACTCTGTCAATGGGCCGGGGCTGGGACTGTGTCAATGGACCGGGGCTGGGACTGTGTCAATGGGCCGGGGCTGGGACTCTGTCAATGGGCCGGGGCTGGGACTCTGTCAATGGGCCAGGGCTGGGACTGTGTCAAAGGGCCGGGGCTGGGACTGTGTCAATGGGCCGGGGCTGGGACCCTGTCAATGGGCCGTGGCTGGGACTGTGTCAACGGGCCGGGGCTGGGACTGTGTCAATGGGCCGGGGCTGGGACTGTGTCAATGGGCCGGGGCTGGGACTGTGTCAATGGGCCGGGGCTGGGACTGTGTCAATGGGCCGGGGCTGGGACTGTGTCAAAGGGCCGGGGCTGGGACTGTGTCAATGGGCCGGGGCTGGGACTGTGTCAATGGGCCGGGGCTGGGACTGTGTCAATGGGCCGGGGCTGGGACTGTGTCAATGGGCCGGGGCTGGGACCCTGTCAATGGGCCGGGGCTGGGACCCTGTCAATGGGCCGGGGCTGGGACTGTGTCAATGGGCCGGGGCTGGGACTGTGTCAACGGGCCAGGGTTGGGACCCTGTCAACGGGCCGGGGCTGGGACTGTGTCAATGGGCCGGGGCTGGGACTGTGTCAATGGGTCAGGGCTGGGACTCTGTCAAAGGGCCGGGGCTGGGACTGTGTCAATGGGCCGGGGCTGGGACTCCGTCAAATGGCCGGGCCGAGTGGCCTTCTCCTGTGCTGTGAGATTCTGGGATTGATGTGTGGAGTCTTTGTTCTGAGACCAGTCCTCCCCCTGTCCAGGTGCTGCCTGACCTGCTGTGTATTGGCAGCAGTTGTTGTTTTTATTTCATATCTCCAGCCTCGCCCTTCATTTCTCAAAATCCGCGCACTGCCTGTTGGAGAGGGCGAGCGGAACAGGGCACTGGGAGAAAGGCAGACAGGGCACATGGGGGCGGATTGGCCCAGCACAGATACTGTGGGCAGAATGGCCTCCTTCCGCACTGCAAGAGTTTATGGAAAAGAGAGAGCGAGAGAGAGTGAGAGAGACAGAGAGAGAGAAACAGAGAGAGAGAAACAGAGAGACAGAGAGAGAGAGACAGAGAGAGACAGAGAGAGAGAGACAGAGAGACAGAGAGAGAGAGACAGAGACAGAGAGAGAGACAGAGAGAGAGAGAGAGAGAGACAGAGAGAGAAAGAGACAGAGAGAGCGAGACAGAAAGAGAGAGACAGAGATAGACAGAGAGACAGAGACAGAAAGAGACAGAGACAGAAAGAAAGACAGAGACAGAGAGAGAGAGAGAAAGAGACAGAGAGAGAGAGAAAGAGACAGAGAGAAAGAGAGAGAGACAGACAGAAAGAGAGGGAGAGAGAGACAGAGAGAGACGGAGAGAGACAGAAAGAGAGACGAGAGAGAGAAAGAGACAGAGAGAGAGACAGAGAGAGAGACAGAGAGAGAGAGAGACAGAGAGAGAGACAGAGAGACAGAGAGAGAGACAGAGAGACAGAGAGACAGAGAGAGACAGAGAGACAGAGAGAGTGACAGAGAGAAAGAGACAGAGAGAGAGAGAGAGAGAGAGACAGAGACAGAGACAGAGAGACAGAGAGAGACAGAGAGAGACAGAGAGAGACAGAGAGTGACAGAGAGAGAGAGAGAGAAAGAGAGAGAGAAACAGACAGTCGGATCCCGGCGAGAGACAGACGTGAGTCTATTCAAAACAAAGTACTGTTTAAGATAGTTCCTCTCGCCTCCCTGAGGAAGCCTCAGTTTTTGCCCCGGGGGCAGGTCCCCAGACCCCGGTCCCTCAGCCGAGTGCCCCTCCTTCCCCTGCGAGCCTGGATAGTGAGTGTTGTTGGGCTATTCCACCGCGGGGTGCATCGTGACCGAGCTGCGATCCAGTCCTGGCCCGGTGACCTGGAGGAGGGGGAGAGCGATGAGGAGGGGGAGCTGATGTCTGACAGTCCCCTCCCTACCTCAGGGGAAACTGACCCAACACCAACCTGGTGTCAAACCTGGGATCCTCCTGCTCTGTGGGACTCAGTACCTCACCCCAAGCAGCACCGACCAAGCGGCCATCAGAGGAACTGGACTAAAGGAGAATGTAGTTTACTGTTTTTTGATCGAGTAAATAAGGAGAAACTGTTTCCAGTGGCAGGAGGGTCGGTAACCAGAGGACACAGATTTAAAATAATTGGCAAAAGAACCAGAGGGGAGATGAGGAGAATGTTTTTACGCAGCGAGTTGTTGTGATCTGGAATGCGCTGCCTGAAAGGGCGGTGGAAGCAGATTCAATAATAACTTTCAAAAGGGAATTGGATAAATACTTGAAAAGGAAAAATGTGCAGGGCTGTGGGGAAAGAGCAGGGGGCAGTGGGACTAATTGGAGAGCTCTTTCAAAGAGCCGGCACAGGCACGATGGGCCGAATGGCCTCCTCCTGTGCTGTATCATTCTGTGATTGTTCCTTGTTCTTCTAATTGAACTCATTAGACTTTCCCGCATGGTCTCTCTCCAAGGGCTGGTGATCAGAGGAACCACCGACTGTATGGCTGTGCCAGCGAGGCCGGGCTGGCCTGAGGTTCGGTCCGCGGTGAGCTCGCTGGTCAGAGCCAGGGTGGGACGGGGGCTGGTGTCGGTGCTCATTATCCAGGGCCCAAGGCTGCACCAATGGTTCAAGGCCTCGGCCCTGCCCAGCACCAGGACGAGCCACTCCGGGCTCCTGTGCCCCAATCAGGAGAGGTCGCTCCGAGCGCGGGCAGCGTCACACTCGAGGCCCCGGCTTCACTCCACAGCTGGGATACTCCACCTTGCCACGTGAAGACAGTGGGACATTCATCCCCCACCTGCTCCCCTCCCCGTCCCATCCCCGCCCCTCCCCATCGCCACCCCCGCCCCTCCCCATCGCCACCCCCGCCCCTCCCCATCGCCACCCCCGCCCCTCCCCATCCCCGCCCCTCCCCATCGCCACCCCCGCCCTCTCCCCATCGCCACCCCCGCCCCTCCCCATCGCCACCCCCGCCCTCTCCCCACCCCCGCCCCCGCCCTCTCCCCATCCCCGCCCCTCCCCATCCCCGCCCCTCCCCATCGCCACCCCCGCCCTCTCCCCACCCCCGCCCCCGCCCTCTCCCCATCCCCGCCCCTCCCCATCCCCGCCCCTCCCCATCGCCACCCCCGCCCCTCCCCATCGCCACCCCCCGCCCTCTCCCCACCCCTGCCCCACCCCATCGCCACCCCCCGCCCTCTCCCCATCCCCGCCCCTCCCCATCGCCACCCCCGCCCTCTCCCCATCCCCGCCCCTCCCCATCGCCACCCCCGCCCTCTCCCCATCCCCGCCCCTCCCCATCGCCACCCCCCGCCCTCTCCCCATCCCCGCCCCTCCCCATCGCCACCCCCGCCCTCTCCCCATCCCCGCCCCTCCCCATCGCCACCCCCGCCCTCTCCCCACCCCTGCCCCACCCCATCTCCTGCTCTTACCCCTTCCTCCACCCGATCCCTCTCCCCACCCCCTCCCACGCCCTCCCCATCTCCTAATCTTCCACATCCCTCCCCTTCCCATCCCTGCCCCCTCCCTATCCCGCCTCCCATCCCCTGCCCTCTCCCCACCCCCGCCCTCTCCCCATCCCCACCCTTGCCCCACCCCACCCTCGCCCCACCCCCGCCCTCTCTCCACCCCACCCTCGCCCCACCCCCGCCCTCTCTCCACCCCACCCTCGCCCCACCCCCGCCCTCTCTCCACCCCACCCTCGCCCCACCCCCGCCCTCTCTCCACCCCACCCTCGCCCCACCCCCGCCCTCTCTCCACCCCACCCCCGCCCTCTTCCCACCCCCGCCCTCTCCCCAGCCCCGCCCTCTCCCCATCCCGCCCTCGCCCCACCCCCGCCCTCTCCCCACCCCCGCCCTCTCCCCAGCCCCGCCCTCTCCCCAGCCCCGCCCTCGCCCCACCCCCGCCCTCTCCCCACCCCCGCCCTCTCCCCACCCCCGCCCTCGCCCCACCCCCACCCTCTCTCCACCCCACCCTCTCCCCAATCCCCTCCCTATCGTCCCACCCCATCCCCTGCCCTCTCCCCACCCCCCCACCCCCCTCTCCAGCCGCCATCCTATTCCCCACCCCCGCCCTCTCCCCACCCCCGCCCCCGCCCCACATCCCCACAGCCGCCATGTCTGATGTCTCACAATGAGATTAACCAGTCAGTGTCAGGTAGTGATGAACCATGTGTGTTTTCGGGCGGTAGACTCACGAGGTTAGAGACTGACCCCCAAACCAGCGTCACTCGAGGCCACTCACTCTCAGTGTCTGGAGACTGATGGTGTTATGGTTAAATTACTGGACTTTTAAATGTTGGTGTTCAGAGAGATTTGGGTGTCCTCGTGCAAGAAACACAGAAAGCGAGCATGCAGGTACAGCAAGCAATAAGGAAGGCAAATGGCATGTTGGCCTTTATTGCAAGAGGGTTGGAGTATAAGAGTGAGGAAGTCTTGCTCCAATTGTACAGGGCCTTGGTGAGACCACACCTGGAGTACTGGGCACAGTTCTGGTCTCCTTATCTAAGGAAGGATAGACTTGCCTTGGAGGCGGTGCAACGAAGGTTCACCAGATTGATTCCTGGGATGAGAGGGTTGTCCTATGATGAGAGATTGTGTAGAATGGGCCGATACTCTCTGGAGTTTAGAAGAATGAGAGGTGATCTCATTGAAACATACAAGATTCTGAGGGGGATTGACAGGGTAGATGCTGAGAGGTTGTTTCCCCCTGGCTGGAGAGTCTAGAACTAGGGGTCACAGTCTCAGGATAAGGGGTCGGCCATTTAGGACTGAGATGAGGAGGAATTTCTTCACTCAGAGGGCGGTGAATCTTTGGAATTCTCTGTCCCAGAGGGCTGTGGAGGCTCAGTTGTTGAGTATATTCAAGGCTGAGAGCGATAGATTTTTGGACTCTAGGGGAATCGAGGGATATGGGGATCGGGCGGGAAAGTGGAGTTGAGGTCGATGATCAGCCATGATCTTATTGAATGGTGGAGCAGGCTCGAGGGGCCGAATGGCCGACTCCTGCTCCTATTTCTTATGTTCTAATAATCCCAAGAACAGGAGTTTGAATCCCACCGTGGCCATTTGAGAATCTGAAATAGGTTTTAAAAAGAAATCTGGAAATAAAAATCTGCTCTCAGTAAAAGTGACTGTGAATCTGTCGGATTATCGTAAAAACCCAACTGGTTCACTGATGCCCTTTAGGGAAGGAAACCTGCCATCCTGACCCGGTCTGGGCCTATAGGTGACTCCAGTCCCACACCCAACGTGGCTGACTCTTAACCGCCCTCTGAGGTGACCACGCAGATTTATCAAACCAGCGGTTCAAGAAGGCGGCTCTCCACCACCTTCTCGGGGCAACTAAGGGATGGGCAATAAATGCCGGTCTTGCCAGTGGCACCCACATCCCGAGAATGAATAAACAAGAAAGGAGAGCAATGAACGGATGTCGCAAACAAAGAACAGACTGTCTTCTGGGCTATTCGACCCAGGGGTGAAAGGAGAATGTCAGGACTTGCTGCCTCCTGATTTGTTCCTGATTTACATCAAGTCTATAGCACTGAAACAGACATTTCTGGTCCGTGCCGGTGTTTATGCTCCACACCAGCCTCCTCCCACCCCTCTTCATCTCAGCCCATCAGCATATCCTTCTATTCCTTTCTCCCTCGTGTGTTTATCCACCTTCCCCTTAAATGCATCTATACTATTCGCCTCGACCACTCCCTGTGGCAGCGAGTTCCACATTCTCACCACTCTCTGGGTAAAGAGGTTTCTCCTGAATTCCCCATTGGATTTATTAGCCACTATCTTATATTTTTTCCCCCTTTATCCCTCTTTTCCTCTCACTCCGGCTCTCGCAGGACTGGAGTTCCACGGGAGTCCGCCACGCTCCGAGACCCCACATAAAGGTCCATTCTTCTGTGGGGGGAGCTGGGGTGAGGGCAGTACATCTCCCGATCCCATCCACACTCAACGCCTTCTCTTCAGAAGGTCCACCTGAGTCAGAAGGTTGTGAGTTCATGCCTCACTCCAGAGACTTGAGCACAAAAATCTAGAATGACTCTCCAGTGCAGTACTGAGGGAGCGCCGCACTGTCGGAGGGGCAGTACTGAGGGAGCGCCGCACTGTCGGAGGGACAGTGCTGAGGGAGCGCCGCACTGTCGGAGGGGCAGTACTGAGGGAGCGCCGCACTGTCGGAGGGACAGTACTGAGGGAGCGCCGCACTGTCGGAGGGGCAGTACTGAGGGGGGGCAGTACTGAGGGAGCGCCGCACTGTCGGAGGGGCAGTACTGAGGGAGAGCTGCACTGTCGGAGGGGCAGTACTGAGGGAGAGCTGCACTGTCGGAGGGGCAGTACTGAGGGAGCGCCGCACTGTCGGAGGGGCAGTACTGAGGGTGCGCCGCACTGTCGGAGGGGCAGAGCTGAGGGAGCGCCGCACTGTCGGAGGGGCAGTACTGAGGGAGCGCCGCACTGTCGGAGGGGCAGTACTGAGGGAGCGCCGCACTGTCAGAGGGGCAGTACTGAGGGAGCGCCGCACTGTCGGAGGGGCAGTACTGAGGGAGCGCCGCACTGTCGGAGGGGCAGTACTGAGGGGGGGCAGTACTGAGGGAGCGCCGCACTGTCGGAGGGGCAGTACTGAGGGAGAGCTGCACTGTCAGAGGGGCAGTACTGAGGGAGAGCTGCACTGTCGGAGGGGCAGTACTGAGGGAGCGCCGCACTGTCGGAGGGGCAGTACTGAGGGTGCGCCGCACTGTCGGAGGGGCAGAGCTGAGGGAGCGCCGCACTGTCGGAGGGGCAGTACTGAGGGAGCGCCGCACTGTCGGAGGGGCAGTACTGAGGGAGCGCCGCACTGTCGGAGGGGCAGTACTGAGGGAGCGCCGCACTGTCGGAGGGGCAGTACTGAGGGGGGGCAGTACTGAGGGAGCGCCGCACTGTCGGAGGGGCAGTACTGAGGGAGAGCTGCACTGTCGGAGGGGCAGTACTGAGGGAGAGCTGCACTGTCGGAGGGGCAGTACTGAGGGAGCGCCACACTGTCGGAGGGGCAGTACTGAGGGTGCGCCGCACTGTCGGAGGGGCAGAGCTGAGGGAGCGCCGCACTGTCGGAGGGGCAGTACTGAGGGAGCGCCGCACTGTCGGAGGGGCAGTACTGAGGGAGCGCCGCACTGTCGGAGGGGCAGTACTGAGGGAGCGCCGCACTGTCGGAGGGGCAGTACTGAGGGAGCGCCGCACTGTCGGAGGGGCAGTACTGAGGGAGCGCCGCACTGTCGGAGGGGCAGTACTGAGGGAGCGCCGCACTGTCGGAGGGGCAGTACTGAGGCAGCGCCGCACTGTCGGAGGGGCAGTACTGAGGGAGTGCCGCACTGTCAGAGGGGCAGTACTGAGGGAGCGCCGCACTGTCGGAGGGTCAGTACTGAGGGAGCGCTGCACTGTCGGAGGGTCAGTACTGAGGGAGCGCCGCACTGTCGGAGGGGCAGTACTGAGGGAGCGCCGCACTGTCGGAGGGTCAGTACTGAGGGAGCGCCGCACTGTTGGAGGGGCAGTACTGAGAGAGTGCTGCACTGTCGGAGGGGCAGTACTGAGAGAGTGCCGCACTGTCGGAGGGGCAGTACTGAGGGAGCGCCGCACTGTTGGAGGAGCAGTACTGAGGGAGTGCCGCACTGTCGGAGGGGCAGTACTGAGGGAGCGCCGCACTGTTGGAGGGGCAGTACTGAGGGAGCGCCGCACTGTCGGAGGGGCAGTACTGAGGGAGCGCCGCACTGCCGGAGGGGCAGTACTGAGGCAGCGCCGCACTGTCGGAGGGGCAGTACTGAGGGAGTGCCGCACTGTCAGAGGGGCAGAACTGAGGGTGCAATGCACTGTCGGAGGGGCAGTACTGAGGGAGCGCTGCACTGTTGGAGGGGCAGTACTGAGGGAGCGCTGCACTGTTGGAGGGGCAGTACTGAGGCAACGCCGCACTGTTGGAGGAGCAGTACTGAGGCAGCGCCGCACTGTTGGAGGAGCAGTACTGAGGGAGTGCCGCACTGTCGGAGGGGCAGTACTGAGGGAGCGCCGCACTGTCAGAGGGGCAGTACTGAGGGAGCACCGCACTGTCGGAGGGGCAGTACTGAGGGAGTGCTGCACTGTCGGAGGGGCAGTACTGAGGGAGTGCTGCACTGTCGGAGGGACAGTACTGAGGGAGCGCTGCACTGTCGGAGGGGCAGTACTGAGGGAGCGCTGCACTGTCGGAGGAGCGGTGCTGAGGGAGCGCAGCATTGTTGGAGGGGCAGTACTGAGGGAGCGCTGCACTGTTGGAGGGGCAGTACTGAGGGAGCGCCGCACTGTCGGAGGGGCAATATTGAGGGAGCGCTGCACTGTCGGAGGGGCAGTACTGAGGGAGTGCTGCACTGTCGGAGGGGCAGTACTGAGGGACTGCTGCACTGTTGGAGGGACAGTACTGAGGGAGCGCTGCACTGTCGGAGGACAGTACTGAGGGAGTGCCGCACTGTCGGAGGGGCAGTACTGAGGGAGCGCTGCACTGTCGGAGGGGCAGTACTGAGGGAGCGCTGCACTGTCGGAGGGGCAGTACTGAGGGAGCGCTGCACTGTCGGAGGGGCAGTACTGAGGGAGCGCCGCACTGTCGGAGGGGCAGTACTGAGGGAGCGCCGCACTGTCGGAGGTGCCATCTTTCAGATGAGACTTTAAACCAAGGTCCTGTCTGCCCTCTCAGAAGTAAAAGATCCCACGGCACTATTTTGAAGAAGAGCAGGGGGAGTTCTCCCCGGTGTCCTGGGCCCAATATTTATCCCTCAATCAACATCACTAAAATAGTTGATCTGGTCGTTATCACATTGCTGTCTGTGGGAGCTTGCTGTGCGCAAATTGCCTGTTGCGTTGCCCTACATTACAACAGTGACCACACTTCAAAAAGTACTTCAGTGGCTGTAATGCACTTTGGGGCGTTCTGAGGTCGTGAAATTCGCTATAGAAAGGCAGTTTTATTCTTTTCTGAGTACTTGATTTTGTGCTCAGACTTGAACCCACAACCTTCTGATTCAGGGGAGAAAGACCAGCCACTGAGCCATAGCTAACACAGACTGAGATATTCACCGACTCCAGGAGCACCATGAATGCTGTGTTGCCGAGGGCAGTGAGGTGGGGGAGGGCTGGCAGAGTTCCCTGGGGCGCAGCACGCCCAGGTTGAATAGTGGAGATGTGAGGATGGATGTGTTTTGCTCAAATACCTTTGGGGAACAGGAAGCTTTTATAGAGAAGATTTCCTCAGGAAATTAAATGGGTGGGGAGAGTGTACATGGGCTGTGGGAGGAGATTGAATGGGTGGGCAGAGTCCGTGATAGGGGAGAGTGTACACGGGCTGTGGGAGGAGATTGAATGGGTGGGTAGAGTCCGTGATAGGGGAGAGTGTACATGGGCTGTGGGAGGTGATTGAATGGGTGGGGAGAGTCCGTGATAGGGGAGAGTGTCCATGGGCTGTGGGAGGAGATTAAATGGGTGGGTAGAGTCAGTGATAGGGGAGAGTGTCCATGGGCTGTGGGAGGAGATTAAATGGGTGGGTAGAGTCCGTGATAGGGGAGAGTGTCCATGGGCTGTGGGAGGAGATTAAATGGGTGGGTAGGGTCAGTGATAGGGGAGAGTGTCCATGGGCTGTGGGAGGAGATTAAATGGGTGGGTAGAGTCCATGATGGGGGAGAGTGTACACGGGCTGTGGGAGGAGATTAAATGGGTGGGTAGAGTCCGTGATAGGGGAGCGTGTACATGGGCTATGGGAGGAGATTAAATGGGTGGGTAGAGTCAGTGATAGGGGAGAGTGTCCATGGGCTGTGGGAGGAGATTAAATGGGTGGGTAGAGTCCATGATAGGGGAGAGTGTTCATGGGCTATGGGAGGAGATTAAATGGGTGGGTAGAGTCCGTGTTAGGGGGAGAGTGTACATGGGCTGTGGGAGGAGATTAAATGGGTGGGTAGAGTCTGTGATAGGGGAGAGTGTACATGGGCTGTGGGAGGAGATTCAATGGGTGGGTAGAGTCCGTGATAGGGGAGAGTGTACATGGGCTGTGGGAGGAGATTAAATGGGTGGGTAGAGTCAGTGATAGGGGAGAGTGTCCATGGGCTGTAGGAGGAGATTAAATGGGTGGGTAGAGTCCGTGATAGGGGAGAGTATACATGGGCTATGGGAGGAGATTAAATGGGTGGGTAGAGTCCATTATAGGGGAGAGTGTCCATGGGCTGTGAGAGGAGATTAAATGGGTGGGTAGAGTCCATTATAGGGGGGAGTGTCCATGGGCTGTGGGAGGTGATTAAATGGGTGGGTAGAGTCGATGATAGGGGAGAGTGTACATGGGCTGTGGGAGGAGATTAAATGGGTGGGTAGAGTCGATGATAGGGGAGAGTGTACATGTGCTATGGGAGGAGATTAAATGGGTGGGTAGAGTCCATGATAGGGGAGAGTGTACGTGGGCTGTGGGAGGAGATTAAATGGGTGGGTAGAGTCAGTGATAGGGGAGAGTGTCCATGGGCTGTGGAAGGAGATTCAATGGGTGGGTAGAGTCGATGATAGGGGAGAGTGGACATGGGCTGTGGGAGGAGATTCAATGGGTGGGTAGAGTCCGTGATAGGGGAGAGTGTACATGGGCTGTGGGAGGAGATTAAATGGGTGGGTAGAGTCTGTGATAGGGGAGAGTGTCCATGGGCTGTGGGGGGAGATTAAATGGGTGGGTAGAGTCCGTGATAGGGGAGAGTGTACATGGGCTGTGGGAGGAGATTTGAATGGGTGGGTAGAGTCTGTGATAGGGGAGAGTGGACATGGGCTGTGGGAGGAGATTCAATGGGTGGGTAGAGTCAGTGATAGGGGAGAGTGTACATGGGCTGTGGGAGGTGATTTGAATGGGTGGGTAGAGTCTGTGATAGGGGAGAGTGTTCATGGGCTGTGGGAGGAGATTAAATGGGTGGGGTAGAGTCTGTGATAGGGGAGAGTGTGCATGGGCTGTGGGGGGAGATTCAATGGGTGGGTAGAGTCTGTGATAGGGGAGAGTGCACATGGGCTGTGGGAGGAGATTGAATGGGTGGGTAGAGTCTGTGATAGGGGAGAGTGTACATGGGCTGTGGGAGGAGATTGAATGGCTCTTTCTCATTCCATGTTTGGTTCTCCTGCCCTTCCCTTCCCGTTTAACTGCAGATGGAATTTGTTCTTGTGACTCTTGAGGACGAGATTCCCGGTCCTGACTTGGGGACGACTCGCGACTCGGAGTGCTCAGCATTGCGGGGGCTTCACCAATACATCTGGCAGTGGAGTTAGACGGAGTCAGTTTATCTCTTGCTGCCCGCTTTGAGACAGGAAGCCCCTCGTCACCAGACGTCCAATTTAGTGAACGGATCAAAGATAGAACCATTATATATTTATCCATATGTAGTCAGGAGAGATGCTGCAGCTGATTCGCTCACTTTGGATATAATAATGTGATGTGCCTCAATAATTCCAAGACTCGATGTTAGCGAAACAAAACAAGGCTTTTATTAACTTAGAAAGTAACACGTAAGAGAGAGAGGTATCTTCCTTCTGGAGACTGAGGCCAGACTGAGCTAGCTTACAAAAGGGGCCAGGTATGGGCGGAGCCCTACACACACAGCACATTCCAATAAACAATACAATGAGGACTGGGGGAAGGGAAATGACACTGAAACCGACCACAGTCACAGGCAGTGATGAATGGAATATGTCATCACATTATGTTCCCTCAAAACATACAGAGGTTCCACTAAACAACAGCTGCGGAATGGGACGGTTTAGGAAATTAGAGATTTTCTTAATCTCTTGTCCACAGATGGATATTATTTTTCTTAAAATAAAACAACAACAACTTGTATTTATATAGCACATTAACGTAGTAAAACGTCCCAAGGTGCTTCACAGGAGCGATTCTCAAACAAAATTTGACACCGAGCCACATAAGGAGATATTAGGGCAGGTGACCAAAAGCTTGGTCAAAGAGGGAGGTTTTAAGGAGCGCCTTAAAGGAGGAGAGAGAGGCGGAGAGGTTTAGGGAGAGAATTCCAGAGCTTGGGGCCCAGGCAGCTGAAGGCACGGCCGCCAATGGTGGAGCGATTAAATTGGGGATACTGAAGAGGCCAGAATTGGAGGAGCGCAGAGATCTCGGGGGGGATTGTGGGGCTGGAGGAGGTTACGGAGATAGGGAGGGGCGAGGCCATGGAGGGATTTGAAAACAAGGATGAAAATTTTAATATCGAGGTGTTGCTTAACCGGGAGCCAATATAGGTCAGCGAGCACAGGGGTGATGGGTGAACGGGACTTGGTGCGAGTTAGGACACGGACAGCTGAGTTTTGGATGACCTCAAGTTTACGTAGGGTGGAATGTGGGAGGCCAGCCAGGAGTGTGTTGGAATAGTCAAGTCTAGAGGTAACAAAGACACAGATGAGGGTTTCAGCAGCAGATGAGCTGAGGCAAGGGCGGAGACGGGCGATGTTACGGAGGGATTAGATTAGACAGGGCTTGATAGCCAGCGCGGACGCGATGGGCCGAAGGGCCTCTTTCTGTGCTGTATAACTCTATGACTCTATGACTCTAGGTGGAAATAGGTACAAGGTGATGAAGGGGTTGGGTGATCGTCTTCAGAATCTCGCTCCACACCGCCACCTAGTGGCCAGAGACTGTAACTACACTGTGACTGTTGACATAGCAAAATTGAACAGGAAGTATCAACAGAGATTTACAATTGTATACAACAGCTAGAAGTAGCAGAGAATTTAATTACAACTCCTTACATAGCACAGTGAGTGTGGTTCTCAGATATACAGACAGCTAGTATCAGTATCCCTGGGCTAGGGGAGGGGATGATCAGGCAATTTACTTCGAATTTACAGCACAGAAACAGGCCATTCGGCCCAACAGGTCCGTGCCGGTGTTAATGCTCCACACGAGCCTCCTCCCACCCCTCTTCATCTCACCCCCATCACCATATCCTTCTATTAATTTCTCCCTCGTGTGTTTATCGAGCTTCCCCTTGAATGCGTCTATATTATTCGCCTCAACCACTCCCTGTGGTAGTGAGTTCCACATTCTCACCACTCTCTGGGTAAAGAGGTTTATCCTGAATTCTCTGTTGGATTTATTAGTGACTATCTTATATTTATGGCCTCTAGTTTTGGACTTCCCCCCCCCCCCCCACAAGTGGAAACATCTTTCTCGTTTGCTATCTCGGGACTCTAGCTATAAAGTGGGAATCTCTGAGCATGGGGTGAGGACCCAATCTGGCTCATCTGTGATGTCCTTCACAGTCTAAATGGCTTCCGTCCGCTCGCCCGCCCCCTGAAGAAAGCCACTTGGGTGAGTTAAGGAAGAGCTCCCAGTGCATGTGGCCATCTGCCCCAGCACGAGTTAGCACCTTTAGGAGCGATGGGTTAGGGTGGGGGAGGCTAACAGAAGATTTCTTCCCTTATTTAAGAAGGGAAGTAGACAAAAAGCTGGAAACTATAGACCAGTTAGCCTAACATCTGTGGTTGGCAAAATGTTGGAGTCCATTATTAAGGAAACAGTAACAGAGCATTTGGATAAACATAATTTAATAGGACAGAGTCAGCATGGTTTTATGAAGGGGAAGTCATGTTTGACAAATTTGCTCGAATTCTTTGAGGATGTAACATACAGGGTGGATAAAGGGGAACCAGTGGATGTAGTGTATTTGGACTTCCAAAAGGCATTTGACAAGGTTCCACACAAAGGATTACTGATCAAGATAAGAAATCACGGGATTGGGGGTAATATACTGGCATGGGTGGAAGATTGGCTATCTAACAGAAAACAAAGAGTTGGGATAAATGGTTCATTCTTGGGCTGGCAATCAGTAACTAGTGGTGTTCCGCAGGGGTCAGTGCTGGGACCCCAACTCTTTACAATCTATATTAACGATTTGGAGGAAGGGACCGAGTGCAACATATCCAAGTTTGCCGACGATACAAAGATGGGAGGGAAAGCAATGAGTGAGGAGGACATAAAAAACCTGCAAAAGGACATGGACAGGCTAAGTGAGTGGGCAGAGATTTGGCAGATGCAATATAATGTTGGAAAGTGTGAGGTTATGCACTTTGGCAGAAAAAATCAAAGAGCAAGTTATTATCTAAATGGAGAGAAACTGCAAAGTGCTACAGTACAAAGGGATCTGGGGGTCCTGGTGCATGAAACACAAAAAGTTAGTATGCAGGTGCAGCAGGTGATCAGGAAGGCCAATGGAACCTTGGCTTTTATTGCAAGGGGGATGGAGTATAAAAACAGGGAAGTCTTGCTGCAGTTATACAGGGTATTGGTGAGGCCACACCTGGAATACTGCGTGCAGTTTTGGTTTCCATATTTAAGAAAAGATATACTTGCTCTCGAGGCGGTTCAGAGAAGGTTCACTCGGTTGATTCCGGAGATGAGGGGGTTGACGTATGAGGAAAGGTTGAGTAGGTTGGGACTCTACTCATTGGAGTTCAGAAGAATGAGAGGCGATCTTATCGAAACATATAAGATTGTGAGGGGGCTTGATCGGGTGGATGCGGGGAAGATGTTTCCACTGATGGGTGAGACTAGAACTAGGGGGCATAATCTAAGAATAAGGGGCTGCGCTTTCAAAACTGAGATGAGGAGAAACTTCTTCACTCAGAGGGTAGTAAATCTATGGAATTTGCTACCTCAGAGAGCTGTGGAAGCTGCAACATTAAATAAATTTAAAACGGAGATAGACAGTTTCCTAGCAGATAAGGGAATTAGGGGTTACGGGGAGAGGGCAGGGAAGTGGACGTGAGTCTAGATTCGGATCAGCCATGATCCTATTGAATGGCGGAGCAGGCCCGGGGGGCCGTATGGCCTACTCCTGCTCCTACTTCTTATGTTCGTATGTTCTCATGTTTTAATTAATATACAATTAATTACTAATGGTGTTGTCATTTGTTGGATCTAAGTTTTTTTTAAGATACAATATGGCAAAGGAGTTGGTCGAGGGGCTTCTAGAAACTTGCTCCACATCACCACCTGGTGACTAGAGCCTGAAACTACATTGTGACAGTTAAATGTTTACATAGAAATTTACAGTAGTAAATGTTGACAAGAATGCGTGACCAAAAATCATGACAAAAGGAAGTGAGGATCATGAACAGGAAGTGAAGTCCTCATGGAATCATAGAGTCTTACAGCACAGACGGTGGCCGTTCGGCCCATCGTGCCTGTGCCGGCTCTTTGAAAGAGCTCTCCAATTAGTCCCACTCCCCCTGCTCTTTCCCCACAGCCCTGTGAATTTTTCCTTTTCAAGTATTTATCCAATTCCCTTTTGAAAGTTACTATTGAATCTGCTTCCACCGCCCTTTCAAGCAGCGCATTCCAGATCACAATAACTCGCTGCGTAAAAACATTCTCCTCATCTCCCCTCTGGTCCTTTTGCCAATCACCTTAAATCTGTGTCCTCTGGTTACCGACCCTCCTGCCACTGCACACAGTTTCTCCTTATTTACTCTTCATTATTTTGAAACCCTGTGCAAGATTTTTAATAAGTATACTCCAGCCCAGTCAAGGTCAGTTCGAGAAATGGTGGTCAGTCTCTAATGTCTGCTCTTCTATTGGTCTCAGTTCCGTACAAGTTCTTCACGGATCACAGTGGGATCAACGAGAAACGGAAGCAACGGAGGATTCGGACAACTTTCACCAGCTCGCAGCTGAAGGAGCTGGAGCGCGTGTTCGCTGAGACGCACTATCCGGACATCTACACCAGGGAGGAGCTGGCACTGAAGATTGATCTGACAGAGGCCAGGGTCCAGGTAGGCGGGATTTCCAATTCTCCTCTATCTGCTTGTTTCTCACGCGGGGTGTCAGCCGTGGCTCAGTGGGGAGCGCTCTCTCTCGCCTCTGAGTCAGAAGGTTGTGGGTTCGAGTCCCACTCCAGACACTTGAGCACAAAAATCTAGGCTGACACTCCCAGTGCAGTGCTGAGGGAGTGCTGCACTGTCAGAGGTGCCGTCTTTCGGATGAGACATTAAACCGAGGCCCTGTCTGCCCTCTCGGGTGGACGTAAAAGATCCCACAGCACTATTTCGAAGAAGAGCAGGGGAGTTCTCCCCGGTGTCCCGGACAATATTTATCCCTCAACCAACATAACAAAAGCAGATAACCTGGTCATTATCACATTGCTATTTGCGGGAGCTTGCTGTGCTCAAACTGGCTGCTGAGTTTCCTACATTACAACAGCAACTGTAAACCGCTTTGAGATGTGAAAGGTGCTATATAAATGCAAGTTCTTTCTTTCTTCTTTCTTGGGGAAGGAAACCTGCTGTCCTGACTCGGTCTGGGTCTATATGTGACTCCAATGCCACAGCAATGTGGTTGATTCTGAAGTGGCCCAGAAAGCCACTCAGTTGTATCAAACTGTTTTAGGGAAGAGCATTAAATGTGGCCATCTCAAGATAGAAAAATTTTTGTAAAAAAAAAAGCAGCTAATTTCAGGGGGAAACTCTGGGAAATTTCTCCCTGTTTCCTTACAGTAACTCCAGGAGATCGTGGATAACCGTGAATGTACGACTGGGTAAATGTATCTAACCACACACCGCTGGAATATCCCAATGGCCTCCTCACTCGGGAAAATAAGAACATAAGAATTAGGAGCAGGAGTAAGCCCTCTTGATTATCCCTGATTATAATTACTCTTCACTTGCCTGGATGAGTGCAGCTCCAACAACACTCAAGAAGCTCGACACCATCCAGGACAAAGCAGCCCGCTTGATTGGCACCCCATCCACCACCTTAAACATTCACTCCCTCCACCACCGGCGTACCGTGGCTGCAGTGTGAACCATCTACAAGATGCACTGCAGCAACTCGCCAAGGCTTCTTCGGCAGCACCTCCCAAACCCGCGACCTCTTCCACCTAGAAGGACAAGGGCAGCAGGCGCATGGGAACACCACCACCTCCAAGTTCCCCTCCAAGTCAAACACCATCCTGACTTGGAAATATATCGCCGATCCTTCATCGTCGCTGGGTCAAAATCCTGGAACTCCCTCCCTAACAGCACTGTGGGGGTACCTTCACCACACGGACTGCAGCGGTTCAAGAAGGCGGCTCACCACCACCTTCTCGAGGGTAATTAGGGATGGGCAATAATTGCTGGCCTTGCCAACGACGCCCACATCCCATAAACGAATTTAAAAAGAAATTGCTCCACCATTGGCGGCCGTGCCTTCAGCTGCCTGGGCCCTAAGCTCTGGAATTCCCGCCCTAAACCTAAAGCTTTTGGCCATCTGCCCTAATATCTCCTTATGTGGCTCGGTGTCAAATTTTTGTTTTATAATACTCCTGTGAAGCGCCTTGGGACGTTTTACTACGTTAAAGGCGCTATATTAATACAAGTTATTGTTGTTGTTGTTGTTGTTCTGGACTCCCCCCACCAGAGGAAATAGTTTCTCTCTCTCGACCCGATCACCTCCTTTAATCATCTTCAACACCTCGATTAGATCACCCCTTAATCTTCTAAACTCGAGGGAATACAAACCCAGTCTGGGCAACCTGTCCTCGTAATTTAACCCTTTTAGCCCCGGTATCATTCTGGTGAATCGGCGCTGCTCCCCCTCCGAGGCCGATATATCCTTCCTGAGGTGCGGGGCCCTGAACTGAACACAGTGACTCCAGATAGGGTCTGACCAGAGCTCGGTACAACTGAAGCATCACTTCCTCCCCTGTGTATTCCAACCCCCTCGAGATAAAGGCCAACATCCCATTAGCCTTGTTGATTGCTCTTTGTACCCGTGCACTCGCTTTTAGTGATTTGTGTACCTGAATTCCTAAATCTCTTGTTCCTCCACAGTTCCTAACCTTAAAACGGTAAGTACCCTCCCCTCAGGCTTCGTACCAGACCCAGTCTCTGAATTCGGGAATATTACACAGTGTTTACAGCACAGAAACAGGCCATTTGGCCCGACTGCTCCGTGCCGGTGTTTATGCTCCACACCAGCCTCCTCCCCACCCCTCTTCATCTCAGCCCATCAACATATCCTTCTATTCCTTTCTCCCCCATGTGTTTATCCAGCTTCCCCTTAAAGGCATCTATACTATTCGCCTCAACCACTCCCTGTGGCAGCGAGTTCCACATTCTCACCACTCTCTGGGTAAAGAAGTTTTTCCTGAATTCCCGATTGGATTTATTAGTGTCTATCTTATATTGGTGGCCCCGAGTTCTGGGCTCCCCCATGAATGGAAACTTCTCTACATCTACCCTATCGAACCCTTTCATAATTTTAAAGCATATCAGGTCTTCGCTTGATGTGGAAACATTCTCTCTTGTGCTCGCTGACCTACACTGGCTCCCGGTCCAGCAACGCCTCGATTTCAAAATTTTCATCCTTGTTTTCAAATCCCTCCATGGCCTCCTCGCCCCCCCCTGATCTCTGTAACCTCCCGCAGCCCTACAACCCTCCGAGATCTCTGCGCTCCTCCAATTCTGGCCTCTTGCGCATCCCCGATTTTAATCGCTCCACCATTGGCGGCCGTGCCTTCAGCCGCCTGGGCCCTAAGCTCTGGAATTCCCTCCCTGAACCTCTCCGCCTCGCTCTCCTCCTACAAGACGCTCCTTAAAACCCACCTCTTTGACCAAGCTTTTGGTCACCTGTCCTAATGTCTCTTTCTTTGACTCGATGCTAAATTATGTTTGCTAATCGCTCCTGTGAAGCGCCCTGGGACGTTTTACTACCTTAAAGGCGCTATATAAATGCCTTCCGGACTCAATATCGAGTTCAACAATTTCAGATCATAACCTCGGCCCCTATCGTATTTTTATATATTTTTTATCCACACCTTTTGGTTTGTGACTTTTCCTTTTCTCTCTCCCCCACATGGCGGCTGTCTCACTCTGCCAGCGCATTTCACACCTAATCTAGAGCCATTGTTTGTTTCTTTACCTGTCCCATTACCATCTCGTCTCGCCTTGAATATCTCTTAATGTCTCCTCACCTCTCACTGACCTTCCCTTTTGTTCTTTCATCCCCTCCCCCATTTCCCAGCCCCCAAACTGCCTTTTAATCTTTTCATTTCCTGCTTTTTTCTCAGTTCTGACGAAGGGTTTCGACCTGAAACGTTAACTCTGTTTCTCTCTCTCCACGGATGCTGCCTGGCCTACTGAGTTTTTCCAGCTTTTTCTGTTGTTATTTCAGATTTCCAGCATCCGCAGTATTTTGCCATCGTATATAAATGCAAGTTGTTGTTGTTGTCTACCCTATTGAACCCACTCTTTGATGACTCCACTTATGACGTGTCTTTTTCCCGTCTTGTCCCAGGTTTGGTTCCAGAACCGACGCGCCAAATTCCGCAAGCAGGAGAGAGCCGCCAACTCGAAAGGGAACGGCAGCAACCTGCCCGGCAAGAAGCCCGACCTGCTCTCCGAAGAAGACGACTCCAAGGAGGCCAAGTGCACCGACCCAGACAGCACGGCCAACCCCGCCTGCTCCTCTTCCTCCTCTTCCTCTTCCTCCTCCTCTTCCTCCTCCTCCTCCTCCTCCTCGGGCCCCATCTCCAGCAGCAGCCCCCATGCTGTCAGCATGCCCAGTCCCAACAGCTCCCAGTCCATGAAGGCCCCAGCCTGGCCCACCACCGACCTCCTCAAAGCCCAGGCCTGGCAGCCCAGTGACAGCATGACAGGCCCCTTCGCGGGTGTGCTCTCCACCTTGCACAGAAAGTCTAATATGCTCAAGCCTAACCTGTTCTAGAGAGAGAGAGAGAGAGAGAGAGAGAGCCGTGGGTCGGACCACAGGTCCCTCCCCGCCCCCTCATCCCGCCTTCCCTTCATGTTTTCTCTCTCTCTCTGCGGCGTTTGTTCGCGCCTTGGCGGGCGGAGCGTCATTGCCTTAACGGTCCCCGTTGGCACAGGTGGCACTTTCCCCCAACATCCCCCTGTCGCGCGGCTGTACCCGGGCCTTGGGCCTTGGGATTTGGGATTTGGGCCTTGGGATTTGGGCCTTGGGCCTTGGGATTTGGGCCTTGGGATTTGGGCCTTGGGCCTTGGGATTTGGGCCTTGGGATTTGGGCCTTGGGCCTTGGGATTTGGGCCTTGGGATTTGGGCCTTAGGCCTTGGGATTTGGGCGCTGGGCCTTCAGCCTTGGGATTTGGGCCTTGGGCCTTGGAATTTGGGCCTTGGGATTTGGGCTCTGCCATCTGGAGTGAAGGCCATTCTCCCAGGCTTGGTGCTCTGTGATTGCAACGTCCCTCAGTAAACATGCTCCCGAATGCCCCAATCATCCACTTTTCCCCAGTGAGTCTGAGTGAGCTCCTGGGTTCCGAACCCTCAGTCAGTCTGAACAGCGGAGACGAGGAGAATTTTCTTTACGCAGCGAGTTGTTGTGATCTGGAATGCGCTGCCTGAAAGGGCGGTGGAAGCAGATTCAATAATAACTTTCAAAAAGGAAATTGGATAAATACTTGAAAAAATTCACAGGGCTCCGGGGGAAAGAGCAGGGGGGAGTGGGACTAATCGGCGAGCTCTTTCAAAGAGCCGGCACAGGCACGATGGGCCGAATGGCCTCCTTCTGTGCTGTGCGATTCTATGATAGAAATACATACAAGAAAGTTACAACAGGGAATCAGGCCATTCGGCCCAACCAGTCCGTGTCGGAGTTTAACCCTTCACTCCCCGTCACTTTGATCAGCTGTCACGACATCACCTTCGGTTGCAGTTGAACAGTGAGGGATTTTTTTCGAGCTGGAAGGATGGATTCATCCAGTCCCAGCTCCGCTGCCTTTGCCCACTCCCGCCGGTACTTTTCATTTTGGCTCGCCAGTATAATCTCCCTGAGGGTTGGGGGGGTGGGGGCTGACGGCAGGGGTCACATTCCCCGGGAGTCGGCCTCCCTCCGTACCTCACCCGAGAGACCACTCTTCACAAGCCCGGAGAGCGAGTGCTATTCAACTGTGTGGGGGAAGCAGCTGAGCCCGATCCTGTTCTAACCCGAGATGTACACCTCCCAGCGGGGTGGTAGAATGGGCTGTTCACTGGTCGGTGATCGGGGGCGGGAATCCCTCCTCTTGCCCACCATTTCAAATGTTCAGTGCCATCAAACGGAGACTAGACTGGGTGACGGTGAGGCTTGACTGGATCCAATTGGAGTTCATGCCTTGACCCGTGGAGGCAACGAAACATGTCAATGCTCCTGATCCCAATTCAAAGACTCCCTTACCCATTACAACACGAGGATTAGAACATAAGACCATAAGAAATAGGAGCAGGAGTCGGCCATTCAGCCCCTCGAGCCTGCTCCGCCATTCAATAAGATCATGGCTGATCTTCGATCTCAACTCCACTTTCCCACCCGATCCCCATATCCCTCGATTCCCCTAGAGCCCAAAAATCTTATCAATCTCTGCCTTGAATATACTCAAAGACGCAGCATCCACAGTCCTCAGGGGCAGAGAATTCCAAAGATTCACAACCCTCTGAGTGAAGAAATTCCTCCTCATTTCGGTCTTAAATGGTCGACCCCTTATCCTGAGACTGTGACCCCTGGTTCTAGACTCTCCAGCCAGGGGAAACAACCTCTCAGCATCTACCCCGTCAATCCTCCTCGGAATTTTATATTCACTATTATTAGGCTCTACTGCGATGCCCCCACGTTCCAATAGCCAGGCAGCTCCCACTGCTGACAGATGAAGACTTGGTGAGGTAAAGGAAAGGTCGCTGGGGTGTGAGGAAGGCAAGACAGGAGAGGCGTGGGAGAGAGAGACAGAGAGAGAGCACAGAAAAATGTTCTTAAAAAACATGCAGTTTGTATTTAGCTTTCTGGAGGTGACCTCGGGTTAGAGCAACGGCCTGCCAATCCTGCAGTGATCACCCACCTCCGCATTGTGTTTTTAAAAAATAATAATTTATTCTCAAATGTATATGAATTAATTTATGTTGATCGTTAAATGACCTTTCAGGTCATGGTTGAAAGGTGCAGTTCTCACTGGATAATGTTCAGCGAAGTAACCGTCCTCTGGCAACCAGAAGGCAGAGGTATTTCTCCAAAACACATTTCTCTGCCTGTAAGACTTGGGGACCCAGATTACATCACATCAGGGAGATATCTGTACACTGACTGGTGTCTCTCAGTCCCTCTCTCTCAGGGAGATATCTGTACACTGACTGGTGTCTCTCAGTCCCCTCTCTCTCAGGGAGATATCTGTACACTGACTGGTGTCTCTCAGTCCCTCTCCCTCAGGGAGATATCTGTACACTGACTGGTGTCTCTCAGTCCCTCTCTCTCAGGGAGATATCTGTACACTGACTGGTGACTCTCAGTCCCTCTCTCTCAGGGAGATATCTGTACACTGACGGGTGTCTCTCAGTCCCCTCTCCCTCGGGGAGATATCTGTACACTGACTGGTGTCTCTCCGTCCCCTCTCCCTCAGGGAGATATCTGTACACTGACTGGTGACTCTCAGTCCCTCTCTCTCAGGGAGATATCTGTACACTGACTGGTGACTCTCAGTCCCTCTCTCTCAGGGAGATATCTGTACACTGACGGGTGTCTCTCAGTCCCCTCTCCCTCGGGGAGATATCTGTACACTGACTGGTGTCTCTCCGTCCCCTCTCTCTCAGGGAGATATCTGTACACTGACGGGTGTCTCTCAGTCCCTCTCTCTCAGGGAGATATCTGTACACTGACGGGTGTCTCTCAGTCCCCTCTCCCTCGGGGAGATATCTGTACACTGACTGGTGTCTCTCCGTCCCCTCTCCCTCAGGGAGATATCTGTACACTGACTGGTGACTCTCAGTCCCTCTCCCTCAGGGAGATATCTGTACACTGACTGGTGACTCTCAGTCCCCTCTCCCTCAGGGAGATATCTGTACACTGACTGGTGACTCTCAGTCCCTCTCCCTCAGGGAGATATCTGTACACTGACTGGTGACTCTCAGTCCCTCTCTCTCAGGGAGATATCTGTACACTGACTGGTGTCTCTCCGTCCCCTCTCCCTCAGGGAGATATCTGTACACTGACTGGTGACTCTCAGTCCCTCTCGCTCAGGGAGATATCTGTACACTGACTGGTGTCTCTCCGTCCCCTCTCCCTCAGGGTGATATCTGTACACTGACTGGTGTCTCTCAGTCCCTCTCCCTCGGGGAGATATCTGTACACTGACTGGTGACTCTCAGTCCCTCTCTCTCAGGGAGATATCTGTACACTGACTGGTGACTCTCAGTCCCTCTCTCTCAGGGAGATATCTGTACACTGACTGGTGACTCTCAGTCCCTCTCTCTCAGGGAGATATCTGTACACTGACTGGTGACTCTCAGTCCCTCTCCCTCAGGGAGATATCTGTACACTGACTGGTGACTCTCAGTCCCTCTCTCTCAGGGAGATATCTGTACACTGACTGGTGACTCTCAGTCCCTCTCTCTCAGGGAGATATCTGTACACTGACTGGTGTCTCTCAGTCCCCTCTCCCTCAGGGAGATATCTGTACACTGACTGGTGACTCTCAGTCCCTCTCTCTCAGGGAGATATCTGTACACTGACTGGTGTCTCTCAGTCCCCTCTCTCTCAGGGAGATATCTGTACACTGACTGGTGTCTCTCCGTCCCCTCTCCCTCAGGGAGATATCTGTACACTGACTGGTGACTCTCAGTCCCTCTCTCTCAGGGAGATATCTGTACACTGACTGGTGCCTCTCAGTCCCCTCTCCCTCAGGGAGATATCTATACACTGACTGGTGTCTCTCAGTCCCTCTCTCCCTCAGGGTGATATCTGTACACTGACTGGTGTCTCTCAGTCCCTCTCCCTCAGTGAGGTATCTGTACACTGACTGGTGTCTCTCAGTCCCCTCTCCCTCTGGGAGATATCTGTACACTGACTGGTGACTCTCAGTCCCTCTCTCTCAGGGAGATATCTGTACACTGACTGGTGTCTCTCAGTCCCTCTCCCTCAGGGAGATATCTATACACTGACTGGTGTCTCTCAGTCCCTCTCTCCCTCAGGGTGATATCTGTACACTGACTGGTGTCTCTCAGTCCCTCTCCCTCAGTGAGGTATCTGTACACTGACTGGTGTCTCTCAGTCCCCTCTCCCTCTGGGAGATATCTGTACACTGACTGGTGACTCTCAGTCCCTCTCTCCCAGGGAGATATCTGTACACTGACTGGTGTCTCTCAGTCCCCTCGCCTTCAGGGAGATATCTGTACACTGACTGGTGTCTCTCAGTCCCTCTGTCTCAGGGAGATATCTGTACATGGACTGGTGTTTCTCTGTCCCTCTCCCTCAGGGAGATATCTGTACACCAACTGGTGTCTCTCAGTCCCTCTCTCTCAGGGAGATATCTGTACACTGATTGGTGTCTCTCAGTCCCCTCTCCCTCAGGGAGATATCTGTACACTGACGGGTGACTCTCAGTCCCTCTCTCTCAGGGAGATATCTGTACACTGACTGGTGTCTCTCAGTCCCTCTCTCTCAGGGAGATATCTGTACACTGACTGGTGTCTCTCAGTCCCTCTCTCCCTCAGGGAGATATCTGTACACTGACTGGTGTCTCTCAGTCCTCTCTCTCTCAGGGAGATATCTGTACACTGACTATGTTCTCTCAGTCCCTCTCCCTCAGGGAGATATCTGTACACTGACGGGTGTCTCTCAGTCCCCACTCCCTCAGGGAGATATCTGTACACTTACTGGTGTCTCTCAGTCCCTCTCTCTTTCAGGGAGATATCTGTACACTGATTGGTGTCTCTCAGTCCTCTCCCTCAGGGAGATATCTGTACACTGACTGGTGTCTCTCAATCCCCTCTCTCTCAGGGAGATATCTGTACACTGACTGGTGACTCTCAGTCCCTCTCTCTCAGGGAGATATCTGTACACTGACTGGTGTCTCTCAGTCCCTCTCTCCCTCAGGGTGATATCTGTACACTGACTGGTGTCTCTCAGTCCCTCTCCCTCAGTGAGGTATCTGTACACTGACTGGTGTCTCTCAGTCCCCTCTCCCTCAGGGAGATATCTATACACTGACTGGTGTCTCTCAGTCCCTCTCTCCCTCAGGGTGATATCTGTACACTGACTGGTGTCTCTCAGTCCCTCTCCCTCAGTGAGGTATCTGTACACTGACTGGTGTCTCTCAGTCCCCTCTCCCTCTGGGAGATATCTGTACACTGACTGGTGACTCTCAGTCCCTCTCTCTCAGGGAGATATCTGTACACTGACTGGTGACTCTAAGTCCCTCTCTCTCAGGGAGATATCTGTACACTGACTGGTGCCTCTCAGTCCCCTCTCCCTCAGGGAGATATCTGTACACTGACTGGTGTCTCTCAGTCCCCTCTCCCTCAGGGAGATATCTGTACACTGACTGGTGTCTCTCCGTCCCCTCTCCCTCAGGGAGATATCTCTCAGTCCCTCTTTCTCAGGGAGATATCTGTACACTGACTGGTGTCTCTCAGTCCCCTCTCCCTCGGGGAGATATCTGTACACTGACTGGTGTCTCTCCGTCCCCTCTCCCTCAGGGAGATATCTGTACACTGACTGGTGACTCTCAGTCCCTCTCTCTCAGGGAGATATCTGTACACTGACTGGTGCCTCTCAGTCCCCTCTCCCTCAGGGAGATATCTATACACTGACTGGTGTCTCTCAGTCCCTCTCTCCCTCAGGGTGATATCTGTACACTGACTGGTGTCTCTCAGTCCCTCTCCCTCAGTGAGGTATCTGTACACTGACTGGTGTCTCTCAGTCCCCTCTCCCTCTGGGAGATATCTGTACACTGACTGGTGACTCTCAGTCCCTCTCTCTCAGGGAGATATCTGTACACTGACTGGTGACTCTAAGTCCCTCTCTCTCAGGGAGATATCTGTACACTGACTGGTGTCTCTCAGTCCCCTCTCCCTCAGGGAGATATCTATACACTGACTGGTGTCTCTCAGTCCCTCTCTCCCTCAGGGTGATATCTGTACACTGACTGGTGTCTCTCAGTCCCTCTCCCTCAGTGAGGTACCTGTACACTGACTGGTGTCTCTCAGTCCCTCTCCCTCAGGGAGATATCTGTACACTGACTGGTGTCTCTCAGTCCCTCTCTCTCAGGGAGATATCTGTACACTGACTGGTGTCTCTCAGTCCCTCTCTCTCAGGGAGATATCTGTACACTGACTGGTGTCTCTCAGTCCCTCTCTCTCAGGGAGATATCTGTACACTGACTGGTGTCTCTCAGTCCCCTCTCCCTCAGGGAGATATCTGTACACTGACTGGTGTCTCTCAGTCCCCTCTCCCTCAGGGAGATATCTGTACACTGACTGGTGTCTCTCCGTCCCCTCTCCCTCAGGGAGATATCTGTACACGGACTGGTGCCTCTCAGTCCCTCTCTCTCAGGGAGATATCTGTACACTGACTGTTGTCTCTCAGTCCCCTCTCCCTCAGGGAGATATCTGTACACGGACTGGTGTCTCTCAGTCCCTCTCTCTCAGGGAGATATCTGTACACTGACTGGTGTCCTCAGTCCTCTCCCTCAGGGAGATATCTGTACACTGACTGGTGTCTCTCAGTCCCTCTCTCCCTTAGGGAGATATCTGTACACTGACTGGTGTCACTCAGTCTCTCTCTCTCAGGGAGATATCTGTACACTGACTGGTGTCTCTCAGTCCCCTCTCCTTCAGGGAGATATCTGTACACTGACTGGTGTCTCTGAGTCCCTCTGTCTCAGGGAGATATCTGTACATGGACTGGTGTTTCTCTGTCCCTCTCCCTCAGGGAGATATCTGTACACCGACTGGTGTCTCTCAGTCCCTCTCTCTCAGGGAGATATCTGTACACTGATTGGTGTCTCTCAGTCCCCTCTCCCTCAGGGAGATATCTGTACACTGACGGGTGTCTCTCAGTCCCCTCTCTCTCAGGGAGATATCTGTACACTGACTGGTGTCTCTCAGTCCCTCTCTCTCGGGGAGATATCTGTACACTGACTGGTGTCTCTCAGTCCCTCTCTCCCTCAGGGAGATATCTGTTCACTGACTGGTGTCTCTCAGTCCCCTCTCCCTCAGGGAGATATCTGTACACTGACTGGTGTGTCTCAGTCCTCTCTCTCTCAGGGAGATATCTGTACACTGACTGGTGTCTCTCAGTCCCCTCTCCCTCAGGGAGATATCTGTACACTGACTGGTGTCTCTCAGTCCCTCTCTCCCTCAGGGAGATATCTGTTCACTGACTGGTGTGTCTCAGTCCTCTCTCTCTCAGGGAGATATCTGTACACTGACTGGTGTCTCTCAGTCCCCTCTCCCTCAGGGAGATATCTGTACACTGACTGGTGTCTCTCAGTCCCCTCTCCCTCAGGGAGATATCTGTACACTGACTGGTGTCTCTCAGTCCCTCTCTCTCGGGGTGATATCTGTACACTGACTGGTGTCTCTCAGTCCCTCTCTCCCTCAGGGAGATATCTGTACACTGACTATTTTCTCTCAGTCCCTCTCCCTCAGGGAGATATCTGTACACTGACGGGTGTCTCTCAGTCCCCACTCCCTCAGGGAGATATCTGTACACTTACTGGTGTCTCTCAGTCCCTCTCTCTTTCAGGGAGATATCTGTACACTGATTGGTGTCTCTCAGTCCTCTCCCTCAGGGAGATATCTGTACACTGACTGGTGTCTCTCAATCCCTCTAACTCAGGGAGATATCTGTACACTGACTGGTGTCTTTCAGTCCCTGTCTCTCTCTCAGGGAGATATCTGTACACTGACTGGTGTCTCTCAGTCCTCCCTCTCAGGGAGATATCTGTACACTGACTGGTGTCTCTCAATCCCTCTAACTCAGGGAGATATCTGTACACTGACTGGTGTCTTTCAGTCCCTGTCTCTCTCTCAGGGAGATATCTGTACACTGACTGGTGTCACTCAGTCCCCGCTCCTTCAGGGAGATATCTCTACACTGACTGGTGCCCACGTTGAGCGAAAGGGACTGAAGTATTTAAGATGGTCTCACGCACACACAGACACAGAATCTATTGGATTGTATTTGGAGAATGGCTCTTGTCCTCAGTATATATTAGGATAATTTCTTTGCTATTTCCAATTGAGAACAATGTTAGTTAAATATTGTATAATTACATATGAAGTGTACATAAGGTGATAGAACTGTTATAAATACTGTCTGAGCTCCTAGAAGCTGTCTTTGTGATTTTAACAAACTTAACATTCTTCTAACTGCCAAAGAATTGGTGAGGCTTGTAATCAAATTGTTTATTTTTGATTTTTCAGATTAATCTATTGAGTGCTGAAGCCTTTTCACGGCTTTCGAAATAAAACTATTCTCTTTGTCATGCAACATTATGGCAGGTTTGTCCAGGACCATCCCATAATAAGGCCGGTTGCAATGGCAAACTGTCCCAGTATTGGCTGCAGTGAAGCTCGTTGCCATGGAATGTCGGCCTACACTGAGGCCTGTTGCTATGGTAATCTAACCAGGGCCTACACTGAGGCCTGTTGCTATGGTAATCTAACCAGGGCCTAAACTGAGGCCTGTTGCTATGGTAATCTAACCTGGGCCTAAACTGAGGCCTGTTGCTATGGTAATCTAACCAGGGCCTACACTGAGGCCTGTTGCTATGGTAATCTAACCTGGGCCTACACTGAGGCCTGTTGCTATGGTAATCTAACCAGGGCCTACGCTGAGGCCTGTTGCTATGGTAATCTAACCAGGGCCTACACCGAGGCCTGTTGCTATGGTAATCTAACCTGGGCCTACACTGAGGCCTGTTGCTATGGTAATCTAACCAGGGCCTACACTGAGGCCTGTTGCTATGGTAATCTAACCAGGGCCTACACTGAGGCCTGTTGCTATGGTAATCTAACCTGGGCCTACACTGAGGCCTGTTGCTATGGTAATCTAACCAGGGCCTACACCGAGGCCTGTTGCTACGGTAATCTAACCTGGGCCTAAACTGAGGCCTGTTGCTATGGTAATCTAACCAGGGCCTACACCGAGGCCTGTTGCTACGGTAATCTAACCAGGGCCTACACCGAGGCCTGTTGCTATGGTAATCTAACCAGGGCCTACGTTGAGGCTCGTGACTCTGCTTTCCATTTTCTGTTGTGTGGAAATGCTTGTCCTCCAGTCAGAACCTCAGATACTATCAATAAGTTGGAAAACTTCCCATGCGAGGGAAAACCATGCAACCAAATTGGCATTTTAACTGCCTGGAATAGCGCAATGGCCACAAACACCCTGCTCTCCAATTTAAAGACGGATTGTTCGGGAATGTCTGGGGACAGCAGTACTAACGGGCCCAATGGCAGCCCAGCGCGTGCTGTGCCCAAGGTGAAGGGCTACGAGCTCTGATTTACTTCTGGTTAAAATGTCTCTTGACCAAGCAGAACCCGTCCAAATTTATCCTCTGAGCAAACAAGGTCGCATCGAGAGATCTGTTCATTTTCAAATCCTCCTTCGGCACAGGGACAGGAAGAGGCCATTCAGCCCCTCCAGCCCGTTCCACCACTCAATTAGATCTGCATCTTAACTTCATCCTACCCAGCACTCAAAGGATTAGTCTGATCAGACAGACAGATGCTTATCATATAAAATTGTTATTCAAAACAGCCTTGTGTACATGAAGCGATGTGTCAAAACTTGTGAATGAATTTGTGAATCCATCGAGAAATGATTCAACTATGCACAGCTGTCCAGAGTTTGAAATAAAATAACTTCAAGTGGAGTCTTTCTGTTCAATGTTGAGTCTGGGCCTTGCTTCACAAGAGGGTGTTGGTACAATTCATGATGGTGCTGATCATCTTACTTTTGGTCTTCTTATCTGAGGAAGGATACACTTCCCTCAGAGACGGTGCAACAAAGGTCCACTGGATTGATCCCTGGGATGAGAGGGTTGTCCTATGAGGAGAGATTGTGTAGATTGGGCCGATACTGTCTGGAGTGAGAGGTGATCTCATTGAAACATATAAGATTCTGAGGGGGATTGACAGGGTAGGTGCAGAGAGGTTGTTTCCCCCTGGCTGGAGAGTCTAGAACCAGGGGTCATAGTCTCAGGATAAGGGGTCGGCCATTTAGGACTGAGATGAGGAGGAATTTCTTCACTCAGAGGGTTGGGAATCTTTGGAATTTTCTAGAGTCATAGAGTTATACAGCACAGAAAGAGACCCTTCGGCCCATCGTGTCTGTGTCGGCCATCAAGCCCTGTCTAATCTAACCCCATTTTCCAGCACTTGGTCCGTAGCCTTGTATGCTATGGCGTTTCAAGTGCTCATCTGAATGCTTCTTGAATGTTGTGAGGGTTCCTGCCTCTACCACCCTTTCAGGCAGTGAGTTCCAGATTCCAACCACCCTCTGGGTGAAAAAGTTTTTCCTCAAATCCCCTCTAGCCCAGAGGGCTGTGGAGGCTCAGTCGTTGAGTATATTCAAGGCTGAGATCGATAGATTTTTGGACTCTAGGGGAATCAAGGGATATGGGGATAGTGCAGGAAAGTGGAGATGAGGTAGAAGATCAGCCATGATCTTATTGAATGTTAGAGCAGGCTCGCAGGGCCATATGGCCGACTCCTGCTCCTATTTTTTATTTTCTTATCATTCTTAAATTCTATTTGTCCGTGTGTTTCAGAAAAAGCATCAATACACAATGAAGTGTAACGGTGTCTGAGTGTTGTCATGCCAACTCCAAAATTATGGGATGTAGACGTTGCTGGCAAGACCAGCATTTATTGCCCATCCCTAGTTGACCCTTGAGAAGGTGGTGGTGAGCCGCCTTCTTGAACCGCTGCAGTCCGTGTGGTGAAGGTGCTCCCATGATGGTGTCAGGGAGGGGATGTGATCAGGAGAGTGGAGGAAGTCAAGAGGGAAAACAGGACATCCTAGGATTTCCTGGCTGAAATAAGAACATAAGAAATAGGAGCAGGAGTCGACCATTCGGCCCCTCGAGCCTGCTCTGCCATTCAATAAGACCATGGCTGATCTTTAACTCCATTTTCCTGCACTATCCCCATATCCCTCGATTCCCTTAATATCCAAAAATCTATCGATCTCTGTCTTGAATATACTCAACGACTGAGCCTCCACAGCCCTCTGGGGCAGAGAATTCCAAAGATTCACCACCCTCTGAGTGAAGAAATTCCTCCTCATCTCAGTCCTAAATGGCCGACCCCTTATTCTGAGACTGTGACCCCTGGTTCTAGACTCCCCAGCCAGGGGAAACATCCTCCCTGCATCTACCCTGTCAAGCCCTGTAAGAATTTTGTATGTTTCAATGAGATCACCTCTCATTCTTCTAAACTCTAGAGAATATAGGCCTAGTTGACTCAATCCCTCCTCAATGCAGGCTAACAAGGCACAATAAATACACAATAAATGGACACCGAGAAGTGCAGAGGATCAGAGGGACCTTGGAGTGCATGTCCACAGATCCCTGAAGGTAGCAGGACAGGTAGATAAGGTGGTTAAGAAGGGATACGGGATACTTGCCTTTATTAGCTGAGGCATAGAATATAAGAGCAGGGAGGTTATGCTTGAACTGTATAAAACACTAGTTAGGCCACAGCTAGAATACTGCGTGCAGTTCTGGTCACCACATTACAGGAAGGATGTGATTGCACTAGAGGGGACGCAGAGAAGATTTACGAGGATGTTGCCTGGGCTGGGGAATTTTAGCTATGAGGAGAGATTGGATAGGCTGGGGTTGTTTCCTTTGGAACAGAGGAGGCTGAGGGGAGATTTAATTGAGGTGTATAAAATTATGAGGGGCCGAGATAGAGTGGATAGGAAGGACCTATTTCCCTTAGCAGAGGGGTCAATAACCAGGGGGCAGAGATTTAAAGTAATTGGTAGAAGGATTAGAGGGGAGTTGAGGAGAGATTTTTTCACCCAGAGGGCGGTGGGGGTCTGGAACTCACTGCCTGAAAGGGCGGTAGAGGCAGAAACCCTCATCGCATTTAAAAAGTACTTGAAATGCCGTAACCTACAGGGCTACGGACCAAGTGCTGGAAAGTGGGATTAGGCTGGAGAGCTCTTTGTCGGCCAGCACAGACACAATTCTATGATAGGACAATTCCCCCCATCCCAGGAACCAGCCTGGTGAACCTTCGTTGCACTCCCTCTATGGCAGGTATATCCCTCCTTAGGTAAGGAGACCAAAACTGTCCTCAATACTCCAGGTGTGGTCTCACCAGGGCCCTATATATTTGCAGTAAGACGTCTTTACTCTTATACTCAAATCCTCTTGTAATAAAGGCCAACATACCATTTGCTTTCCTAATTGCTTGCTGTATCTGCATGTTAACTTTCAGTGATTCGTGTACAAGGACACCCAGGTCCCTCTGAACACCAACATTTCCCAATCTCTCTCCATTTAAAAAATACTCTGCTTTTCTGTTTTTCCTACCAAAGTGGATAACTTCACATTTCTCCACATTATATTCCATTTGCCATGTACTTGCCCACTCACTTAGCCTGTCTATATCCCCTTGCAGCCTCCTTGCATCCTCCTCACAACTTACATTCCCACCCAGCTTTGTATCATCAGCAAACTTGGATATATTACATTTGGTCCCCTCATCCAAATCATTGATGTAGATTGTGAATAGCCGAGGCCCGAGCACTGATCCTTGCGGTACCCCACTAGTGACAGCCTGCCAACCCAAAAATGACCCATTTATTCCTACTCTGTTTTCTGTCTGTTAACCAATCCTCAATCCATGCTAGTGTATTACCCAATCCCATGAGCCCTAATTTTGTTTAATAACCTCTTGTGTGGCACCTTACCGAATGCCTTCTGAAAAATCCAAATACACCACATCCACTGGTTCCCCCTTATCTATTCTGCTAGTTACAACCTCAAAAAACTCTAACAGATTCATCAAACATGATTTCCCTTTCATAAATCCGTGTTGACTCTGCCCAATCCTATTATTATTTTCTAAATGCCCTGTTACCATGTCCTTAATAATAGATTCTAGCATTTTCCCTCCTACTGATGTCAGGCTAACTGGTCTGTAGTTTCCCATTTTCTCTCTCCCTCCTTTCTTAAATAGTAGGGTTACATTTGCTACCTTCCAATCTGCGGGAACCGTTCCAGAATCTATGGAATTTTAGAAGATGACAACCAATGCATCCATTATCTCTACAGCCACCTCTTTCAAAACCCTTGGATGTAGGCCGTCCGGTCCAGGGGAGTTATTGGCTTTCAGTCCCATTCATTTCTCCAGTACTACTTTTTTACTAATTTCTTTCAGTTTCTCATTCTCGCCTAGGTTCTCCACTATTTTTTGCATCTTGTTCCGTGAAGACAGACACACACTTTTTGTTTAATTTCTCTGCCATTTCCTTATTCCCCATTATAATTTCTCCTGTCTCAGCCTGTAAGGGACCCACATTTACTTTTGTTAATCTTTTCCTTTTTACATACCTATACAAGCTTTTACAGTCTGTTTTTATGTCTCTCGCTACTTTACTCTCATATTCTGTTTTCCCTTTCTTTATCAATTTCTTGGTCCTCCTTTGCTGAATTCTAAAATCTTCCCAATCCTCAGGTTTACTACTCGTTTTGACAACATTCCTTTGCTCTAATACTATCTTTAACTTCTCTTGTTAGCCACGGTTGGACCACTTTTCCGGTGGGGTTTTTGTAGCTTAAAGGAATGTATATTTGTTGTAAATTATACATTAATTCTTTAAATGCTAGTCATTGCTTGTCCACTGTCATACCTTTTAATGTAGTTTCCCAATCTACCTTAGCCAAGTCACCCCTCATACCTACGTAGTTTGCTTTGTTTAGATTTAAGACCCTAGTTTCGGATTTAACAAAATCACTTTCAAACTCAATATAAACTTCTATTATATTATGCTCACTCTTCCCTGAAGGCTCCTTTACTACAAGGTTATTAATTAACCCTTTCTCATTGCACAATGCTAGATCTAAAATAACCTGTTCCCTAGTTGGTTCCTCAACATACTGATCGAGAAAACTATCTTGTATACATTCCATGAATTCGTCCTCCACACTATTACTGCAAATTTGTTTTGCCCAGTCTATATGTAGATTAAAGTTCCCCATGGTTACTGTATTACCCTTGTTACATGCACCTCTAATTTCCTGATTTATACACTGCCCTACATTACAACTACTGTTTGGGGGCCTATAAACAACTTCCACCAATGTTTTCTGCCCCTTGCTGTTTCTTAGCTCCACCCAAACTGATTCTACTTCTTGATTTTCGGAGCCAAGATCCTTTCTCTCTACTGTCTTTATCCCATCCTTTATTATCAGGGCTACCCCTCCTCCTTTTCCATTTTGCCTATCTCTTCTAAAAGTTCAGTATCCTGGAATATTTAGTTCCCAACCTTGGCCACTTTGCAATCACGTCTCCGTAATGGCTATTGGATCAAACCTGTTAATTTCTATCTGCGCTATTAATTCATCTGTTTTGTTGCGAATGCTTCACGCATTCAGATATAGTGCCTTTAGCTTTGACTTATTTCTATTTTTCCCTGATGTCACCTTAGTCACTGATGCCTGTAATGATCAATAACATGTCATTCTATAGTGGACACTAGGTGGAGCCGTAGAGCTGTGTAGAGCTGTATATAGCTGTATGTATAAGACTACACTACCCAGCTGCATATATATTAAGACTACATTACCCATGAGGCACTAGGCTACCCACAAGGCAGCAGTCAAGATGGAAGCCTCTACAGATACAGTACCTAGTCCACATGTGCTCAATAAAGTAACTAGCAAAAGCTAGCTGTGTTCATAATAAGAATGTCTATTTATTAATGAACATAAGAATGCCTTATTACCTTTGTTACTCTCTCTGTCCCTTCCTGACCCACTCGGCTTATTTTTACCCAAAACTCTACTCTGCTCTAGAGCCTTGACATTTCTCTCACTGCTTTTAAATTTACTCTTTCCTGAATCCTCCCATCACCCCCACCCCCTTCATTAGTTTAAAGCCCTGTCGACTGCCCTCGTTATTCGGTTCGCCAGTGCACTGGATAAGAGCTGTACTACTCACCAACCAATCACCTACCTGCTGTCCTGTGGCGTCACTCCTGGTTTCTTTTGGTTTTTTAAGCTGCTGTCTCCCCGCCCGCTCAGGCCCGCGCTGCGTTCAGTCCCAAATGACGAGAATTAACGGCACGGTATCTGACGGTTGCCACGTGTAAACGATTTTCTCTGGACTGCTAATTATTATAATTATTCCTCAGTCCCGGTGCAGCTCTGGCCTTGATCAAGGAGTGTGATGGGGAGGGCCCGGAAAATTGCAAATCAGGTGTAATTTAAAGGGATGTGGACGTGTCACGGTAAGCGGCAGCATTAGGAAGGCAAGATATTCTTGGAACGATGCAAAACACATTTCAACCTGTTGGCAGGTTAAAGGGGGAAGAATGTACTGAGGGAAAAGAAATGACAGGTAACTCCAAAAAAAAGAGGTGTTGCATTTCTATAGCGCCTTTCACAACCTCAGGATGTCCAAAAGCGGTTTACAGCCAATCAAGTGTAGCCACAAGTGTAATATTGGAAATACGGCAGCCAATTTACGCACAGCAAGCTCCAACAAACCGCAGTGAGATAAATGACCAGGTCCTCTGTTTTAGTGATGTTGACTGAGGGATAAATATTGGCCAGGACACCAGGGAGAACTCCCCTGCTCTTCTTCAAAAGAGTGCCATGGGATCCTTTATGTCCAGCTGAGGGGGCAGACGGGGCCTCGGTTAAACATCTCTCCTGAAAGACGGCACCTCCGACAGTGCGGTGCTCCCTCAGTACTGCCCTCCAACAGTGCAGCACTCCCTCAGTACTGCCCCTCTGACAGTGCGGTGCTCCCTCAGTACTGCCCCTCTGACAGTGCGGCGCTCCCTCAGTACTGCCCCTCCGACAGTGCGGCGCTTCCTCAGTACTGCCCCTCCGACAGTGCGGCACTCCCTCAGTACGGCCCCTCCGACAGTGCGGCGCTCCCTCAGTACTGCCCCTCCGACTGTGCAGCGCTCCCTCAGTACTGCCCCTCCAACAGTGCGGCGCTCCCTCAGTACTGCCCCTCCGACAGTGCGGCGCTCCCTCAGTACTGCCCCTCCGACAGTGCAGCACTCCCTCAGTACTGCCCCTCCGACAGTGCGGTGCTCCCTCAGTACTGCCCTCCGACAGTGCAGCACTCCCTCAGTACTGCCCCTCCGACAGTGCGGCGCTCCCTCAGTACTGCCCCTCCGACAGTGCGGCGCTCCCTCAGTACTGCCCCGCCGACAGTGCGGCGCTCCCTCAGTACTGCCCCTCTGACAGTGCAGCGCTCCCTCAGTACTGCCCCTCCGATAGTGCGGCGCTCCCTCAGTACTGCACTGGGAGTGTCGGTCTAGACTTGTGCTCAAGTCTCTGGAGTGGGACTTGTACCCACAACCTTCTGACTCAGAGGCGAGCGTGCGGCCCACTGAGCCACAGGTGACACCAGTAGCTCCAAATATCGCGGAGCAGCTGGACAGGAGTGTGCAGGGTCAGGGAAGTGAAGGGCAAGTTCAGGACAGGTGGAATTTCTTTACTCAGAGAGAGAGACCACGAGCTGGAATGGGGCTGCTGGGGAGATTAATGGAGGCCAGCACACTGAGCTCAATTCAGAAACAGCCCAATGCTGTAATGGGAAGACAGCAGGACTGGTGTTCAGAAGGGTGAAAGCAAACGGGTTCTGCCTTCAAAGACAACGCTTGAATTTCAACCAGTCTGGCAGTGGTCAGAGCCGCAAAGAGTGAGGCCGAGAGCCCTCTGGTGGTGAAATACATTCAGTGCTGGCGGACACGAGATCCTCGCCAGTCTGACAACTTCACCAAGGAAGAGGATGCTGCCATAGACATAGTGAAGGAGGAGGTAGCGGAGTGTCGGAGGGGCAGTACTGAGGGAGCGCCGCACTGTCGGAGGGGCAGTACTGAGGGAGCGCCGCACTGTCGGAGGGGCAGTACTGAGGGAGCGCCGCACTGTCGGAGGGGCAGTACTGAGGGAGCGCCGCACTGTCGGAGGGGCAGTACTGAGGGAGTGCTGCACTGACGGAGGGGCCGTCTTTCAGATGAGACATTAAACCGAGGCCCCGTCTGCTCTCTCAGGTGGACATAAAAGATCCCATGGCACTATTTTGAAGAGCAGGGGAGTTCTCCCCGGTGTCCTGGCCAATATTTATCCCTCAATCAACATAACAAAACCAGATTATATGGTCATCATCACATTGCTGTTTGTGGGAGCTTGCTGTGTGCAAATTGGTTGCCGCAACAGTGACTACACTTCAAAAGTACTTAATTGGCTGTAAAGTGCTTTGAGATGTCTGGTGGTCGTGAAAGGCGCTGTAGAAATGCAAGTCTTTGTTTTTTTCTTCTCTGCTCTAAGGAGAACAACACCAGCTTCTCCAGTCTATTCACGTAGCTGAAGTCCCTCATCCCTGGAACCATTCCAGTAAATCTCCTCCGCACCCTCTCTAAGTGTGGTGTATGTGCCTTTAAGAGCAATTATGGTGTATGTGCCTTTAAGAGCCCCAGGTGTGCGTAATGCCGGTAATTGCCACTTGGGCTATATAAGCCTGTGTATTGTGTATATCCTTTAGAAACCCCCCCCCCCCCCAGACTTGCTTAGTAAATACCTATGAACCAACTCCTGTCTTCAGTGTCTTTATCTACACACGGACACTACACTAAGGCTTTCACATCCTTCCTAAAGTGTGGTGCCCAGAATTGGACACAATACTCCAGTTGGGGCCGAACCAGTGTTTTATAAAGGTTCATCATAACTTCCTTGCTTTTGTACTCTGCCTCTATTTATTTATGGGATGTGGGCATCGCTTTATGAAGCTCAGGATCCCATAAGCTTTTTTAAACTGCTTTCTCAACCTGCCCTGCCACCTTCAACGATTTGTGCACACATACCCCCAGGTCTCGGTTCATGCACCCGCTTAAGAATTGTACCCTTTAGCTTATATTGTCTCTCCTTGTTCTTCCGACCAAAATGTATAATTTTGCACTTTTCAGCATTAAATTTTTTCTGCCACGTGTCCGCCCATTCCACCAGCCTGTCTGTCCTCTTGAAGTCTATCACTCTCCTCCTCACTGTTCACTATACTTCCAAGTTTAGTGTCATCTGCAAGTTTTGAAATTGTGCCCTACACACCCAAGTCCAAGTCATTAATATATATCAAGAAAAGCAGTGGCCCTTGTACCGACCCCTGGGGAACACCACTGTATACCTTCCTCCAGTCCGAAACACCCGTTCACCACCACTCTCGGTTTCCGTATCCCGGCTGCCCCTGCCCCTTTTATTCCATGGGCTTCAACTTTGCTGGTGAGCCTATTATGTGGCACTTTGTCAAACGCCATTTGGAAATCCATGTTCACCATGTCAACTGCATTACCCTCATCAACCCTCTGTTACCTCATCAAAGAACTCGATCAAGTTGATTAAACAATTCCATTAGCCTTTTAAATTATATTTTGCACCTGTCCACGAGTTTCTGTATTTAGACCCCTAAATCTCTCTGCTCCTCCACAGTTCCCAGCCTTTCGCCATTTAAAGAATACTCGGATCTATTCTTTCTTAGGAACAAAGTGGAAAATTTAATTTTAAAAATTGTAAGTTTGCAAAGTAAGTCAGTCGTTTCCCCATCAGAGTCCACTTTTGAAAAAAATAATCTTCAGGAGTCTGAGGAATTTCCAAGAATGGGCTGAGAGTTTACTTCCCAGGAGATTATAGAATCAGAGAAATTTACGGCACAGAAGGAGGCCATTCGGCCCATCGTGTCCGTGCCGGCTGAAAAAGAGCTCTCCAGCCTAATCCCACTTTCCAGCTCTTGGTCCGTAGCCCTGGAGGTTACAGCACTTCAAGTGCGTATCCAAGTACTTTTTAAATGTGATGCGGGATACTCCCTTTCAGGCAGTGAGTTCCAGACCTCTGGGTGAAAAATATTTTCAACTCCCCTCTAATCCTTCTACCAATTACTTTAAATCTCTGCCCCCTGGTTATTGACCCTTTCTGCCAAGAGAAATATGTCCTTTTTATCCACTCTACCTAGGCACCTCATAATTTTATACACCTCAGTTAAATCTCCCCTCAGCCGCCTCTGTTCAAAGAAAACAGACCCAGCCTCTCCAATCTCTCCTCATAGCTAAAATTTTCCAGTCCTGGCAACATCCTCGTAAATCTCCTCTGCACCCCCTCTAGTGCAATCACATCCTTCCTGTAATGTGGTGACCAGAACTGCACGCAGTATTCTAGCTGTGGCTTAATTAGTGTTTTATACAGTTCAAGCATGGCCTCCCTGCTCTTATAGTCTATGCCTCGGCTAATAAAGGAAAGTATCCCGTATGCCTTCTTAACCACCTTTCCTGCTACCTTCAGGGATCTGTGGACATGCACTCCAAGGTCCCTCTGTTCCTCTACATTTCTCAGTGTCTTACCATTTATAGTGTATTCCCTTACCTTGTTAGCCCTCCCCAAATGCATTACCTCACACTTCTCCGGATTGGATTCCATTTGCCACTTTTCTGCCCACCTGACCAGTCCATCGATATCATTATAGGACTGGCGGTGGGAGAGAACACTGGGGGTCGCGATGCTGAGCTGCATCATGAGGCTCGAAGGACTGAATTGCCTACTCCTGCTCCTATTTCTTGTTATGAGTGGGACAGATGTAATGGACCAGCCCTAGTTTCTCTCTCCGTCTTTTAGTATGTGCATCTAAGGATGCCGTTTTGGTATTTTATGAAGATTATTAATACATAAAGTTTCACCCTAGAACAATAATGCAATGCCCTCCATTGAGATTTCAATAAAAGCATCATTACACCAACTTCTATCTTTAAAACATCTACAATTGTTCTATTGTCACATTTTGCTTCATCACTTCAACATTTGTCTAATTTGCATGAGGGCAGTGCATTCAATGGCTTGACTTAGTCAATCTTTGGCCACAAGGGTGAGAGACATCCTTTCATGCACGATATTTTAATCGATCACCATTCCTCTTCCTTTGAATTTGTTCTCTGGACGTTCTGTTCCACTGGCTCCGCTGTATTTATTTCCTAACAGGTTGGTGTGGGACTGAGTTACACGTAGGCCCAGACCGGGTAAGGACGGCAGGTTTCCTTCCCTAAAGGACATCAGTGAACTGGATGGGCTTTTAATCAGACAGCTTCATTGTCACTTTTACCGAGACCAGATTTTTACAGCACAGAAACAGGCCATTCGGCCCAACTAGTCTATGCCGGTGTTTCTGCTCCACACGAGCCTCCTCCCACCCCTCTTCATCTCACCCCATCAACATATCCTTCTATTCCTTTCTCCCTCATGTGCTTATCTAGTTTCCCCTTAAATGCATCTATACTATTCGCCTCAACCACTCGCTGTGGTAGCGAGTTTCACATTCTCGCCACTCTCTGGACAACGGTAAAGATGTTTCTCATGAATTCCTTATTGGATTTATTAGTAGAATCAGAGAATCTTACAGCACAGGAGGCAGTCATTCGGCCCATCGTGCCTGTGCCGGCTCTTTGAAAGAGCTCTCCAATTAATCCCACTCCCCCCTGCTCTTTCCCCACAGCCCTGCAGAATTTTCCCCTTCAAGTATTTATCCAATTTTCTTTTGAAATTTACCATCGAATCTGCTTCCACCACCCTTAGTAGCATCTTATATTGATGGCCTCTCGTTTTAGATTCTCCCAGAAGTGGAAACATCTTCTCTACGTCTACCCTATCAAAACACCTTTCATAATGTTGAAGACCTCGATCAGGTCTCCCCTCAGCCTTCCCTTGTCAAGAGAAAAGAGCCCCAGCCTGTTCACTCTTTCCTGTTGGTTATAACCTCTCAGTTCTGGTGTCTTGTTAATCCTACGACTGAATCCAAATTCTTAAACCGCCAGGGATCTGAACTGCCGTTCTCTGGATCATGAGCAGGCTCGACAATGCAGCTCTCCCTCAGTACTGCACTCGAACACAAGGTCAGCGTCCAACACAAAAATCACAGGATCTCAGCAGTCAATGGAAAAGAAAAAGTGACCACAAACTCCATCAATGTTGTTAAAAAGAACTTTTATTTTAAACAGTATTATACAGTCATAATTAAATCATTAAAAATACAAAATTTTACTAAATGAAAGGAACTCACACACACAACACACGTGCGTGTCCTTGTCACCTGATTTAGCTGCTCTTGCCGTGATTGACCCACAACTGAAACAGCAATTCAACGCTTCTCGCCAACACAAGTTGTAGCAAAGGGAGGGACGGGGACGGGGAAAAGCACAACAACAAAACTTGGCACAATTGCATTAAATATCACAGATAAAAGCAACTTCACAAACCTCTCCAATTAGCAACAGTTACGATACGGTAAAAGCAGAAAAAACAACAAAATTAAAAAAAAAGACAACACACACAACCTCTCGGCTTCTGGCAGTTCACGCATCTCATTGGATAAGAAGTATTCTCAAACAGTCGAGGAGATTTTAATTATATTTTTTTTAAAAACACACACATCTGGAGAAAAGACTTAGACAAGAAACAAACAAGGGTCCTACTTTGGGCTGGACTGTCCAGGCTGATGGGAAGTCACCACCACAGTTCAGGGTCACTGTATTCTCAGCACAGGACACGCAAACAAAGCAACATGTTAAGGGCATAGACACCCCAGTCCTCGACCCTGGAGAGATACAAATTCCTACTGCCTTACACTCTCCCCCAAAAAGCTGTGGCTGCTGGGGGACAATTGGTGCTTTCAAGGCCGAGATCGATAGACTTTCGTTGGGTAAGGGTATTGAGGGACACGGAGCAAAGGCAGGTAAATGGACTCGAGGTGCGGATCAGCCAGGACTTAACTAAATGGCGGCGCAGGCTCAAGGGATTGAATGGCGGCCTCCTGTTCCTAGTGTTCTGCTCCAGTGTTTACCGGGCAGTGATCACAGAAACATACAAGTAAGAGGAAGCAATGCTGCATTCAACAAAATTACCTCAAACCTTCCAGGGCAAGAGAAATTCATGGTTAGATGATTGAGTAGCCAGGGAATGAATGCATCTCACTGAAGGAGCTACTGCAGAATTAGTGCGCTGCAAGAGGAGGGTTAAACACACCCTCACCCAGGAAATAATCAGATGCATCGCACACAAGAGTTCCCAGTAACTACAAAACATGTCTCACAACTGCATCAGTCGACCATTTAAACAACATTGCACTGCATAGAGCGGTTTGTATAAAGCAAGGATGTGGCAAATTACATGTAAAAAAAGTGAATGTTCCTTCCATTACTTTTGATGTTTAACCCGCATTCAGGTCACTAATGGCAGTTTAATTAATCTGGGAACGCGATCGAGAGCGGCAGTGCGAGTTAGGAAGTGTGAGGATGAGGAGAAGTGAAAAAAAGAATGTGCATTTCTATAGCGCCTTTCACCACCTCAGGGCGTCCCAAAGTGCTTTATAGCCAATGAAGTACTTTTGAAGTGCAGTCACTGTTGTAATGTGGGAAACGCGGCAGCCAATTTACACACAGCAAGATCCCACAAACAGTAATGTGACAATGACCAGATAATCTGTTTTTGTTATGTTGGTTGAGGGATAAATATTGTCCAGGACACCGGGGAGAACTCCCCTGCTCTTCTTCGAATAGTGCTGTGGGATCTTTTATGTCCAACCGAGCGCGCAGACAGGGCCTCGGTTTAACATCTCATCTGAAAGATGGCACCTCCGACTGCAGTACTGCACTGGGAGTGTCAGCCTGGATTATGTGCTCAAGTCTCTGGAGTGGGGCTTGAACCCACGACCTTCTGACTTAGAGGCGAGTGTTACTCAATGAGTCAAGAGAGGGAGCGTTTGATTGCTTGCGCTGGTACAGAATCTAGACAGGGCACGATCATCTTGCAGCAAGCGAAAATGACTAGCGATTGTGTAACAGAACCAGCTGTTGCAGATCCTTCCAATAAATTCAGCCCAAACAAGACCTCGCACAAGAAGAAAACAAATTGTTGGAATGTTCACCCATTCCATTTTCCAGAAACCGCATCTCCTCCTTCCTGCAGACACAGCTAATACCATTAGTGGGAACTCAGTCTGGACGTGGTAGGGTGGGGCGGGGTGAGGGGTCCAACTCGAGATTTGGCCGAGTTCCAGATACACACCACCCTTTGCTTTTCCACACAAAAGTGTAGTGGAAATCTGGAACTCGCAGATCAGGAAGCTGGGAACGAGAGAATGCTGACCAAAGTTCCCTCGGATTTTTATCCCCCCGTGCGCAGTCCCTTTTACTGGCCGTGCGGCCCATTCAAATTTTCATGCACGCGCTGTTTCTTCCATATAAAAGCCGGCGAGCGGCCTGCGCGGGTCCTCCAGACCGCCGTGTGGCCACGCAGCTTAGCGGGAACATTGATGCCGACTGACACAGTCTGAAGTGAGAACCGTACAGACTTGGGAGACCGAAGCTGGGTGGCAGAGGTTCCTGGGAGCGAGCTGGAGGCCGTCCTTGAAAACCGCGCTGATCGACTTCAAGATAATGGTTGGGTGGGGCGGGGGCATAACCCAGTTGCCCCCCACCCCCAAACAGGTAAAACACATTGCGACGCCTGGTGCGGTATAGAACTGTACAGATTGAAAGTCCTAGTTTCTCAGACTGTTCTGCCCAGGGTTTGCGGATTCCCAGTCACGCTGGTAGCTGGATTCTACAGGTGGTCTCGGACCCTGGCTTATGGAGATGAGGAGGCATCCAGGGAGCGGCTGCTGCTACTGATCCCGTGCCAGTGGAACCCCCCCCCCACTCCCCAGAAAGTGCCTTTGTGTGGACGGAAGGGGCTGTGATGCTCCCCATGGTCAAACGGTCCACTGACACCCACCAGGCTCACGCATGGCCTCTTGGGCAAAGTATAAGCAGCGGGTGGAGTGTGTGGAAGTGCACGGGAGAGACACTCGTTCAATGATCCAGTGCCTGTAGAATGGGGCGGTCCGACGGTGTGGGGTCCCACTTCCAAAATGGCAGCCCGTGGCAACGTTAAGGCAAATCCGGTGAATAAAACAGGATTTATTTCCAGACAGACCAGTTGCTGTAAGCAGGATTACTGGCTCCACTAACAATTCTCTAAACACTGATTATCGATCGCTACGCTCTCAGCCTGTTTAACGCTGAGATTACAGTCGGTTTTTAGTGATTAATGGCTCAATCACGCTGCCCCCTTGTGGGTGAATGGGCTGCCAACAGTCGGAGTTCAGGCTCACACACAGAATGGGCACTCGGTATGGTAACAGCAGGCACCATGCACTGTTAGGACAGTCCCCCTGCCAAAAGGCAGTGCCTTTAAAAGGAGAGGGGGAAGAAAATTAGGGAAAATTTAAAGAGGCAAAAATCAGGAGCTGCTAATATGGTAGAAACGAGCTGTACTGTTTGGAGAACTGGGAACCTGTTCTATTTCCCCGGTGTAATTTCTTAATTGCATCGACGTTTAGTTTAGAGGAAGTGTTCTGCTTTTCCAACAACACTGTGCTGCGAAGCACATTGGTCAACGCCCATATATTTGATGCAGAATGAGCAGGGCTTTTCGGGGATAATTTTAAGTGAGTCTGAGGAGGCCCAGGATCTGAGGCTTCACACGAGCTTACTTTCCCAGCCAATGCTGCCGAGAAATCCTGCTCACAATGTGACTCATCGTCACGGTGCCATTTCAAAGCACTTTGGGACCTGTACAAACTGTTCCACTGATCATCAAAGTACGGGTTAGATACAGAGTAAAGCTCCCTCTACACTGTCCCATCAAACACTCCCAGGGCAGGTACAGCACGGGTTAGATACAGAGTAAAGCTCCCTCTACACTGTCCCATCAAACACTCCCAGGGCAGGTACAGCACGGGTTAGATACAGAGTAAAGCTCCCTCTACACTGTCCCATCAAACGCTCCCAGGGCAGGTACAGCACGGGTTAGATACAGAGTAAAGCTCCCTCTACACTGTCCCATCAAACGCTCCCAGGGCAGGTACAGCACGGGTTAGATACAGAGTAAAGCTCCCTCTACACTGTCCCATCAAACGCTCCCAGGGCAGGTACAGCACGGGTTAGATACAGAGTAAAGCTCCCTCTACACTGTCCCATCAAACGCTCCCAGGGCAGGTACAGCACGGGTTAGATACAGAGTAAAGCTCCCTCTACACTGCCCCATCAAACACTCCCAGGGCAGGTACAGCGCGGGTTAGATACAGAGTAAAGCTCCTTCTACATTGTCCCATCAAACACTCCCAGGGCAGGTACAGCACGGGTTAGATACAGAGTAAAGCTCCCTCTACACTGTCCCATCAAACGCTCCCAGGGCAGGTACAGCACGGGTTAGATACAGAGTAAAGCTCTCTCCACACTGTCCCATCAAACACTCCCAGGGCAGGTACAGCACGGGTTAGATACAGAGTAAAGCTCCCTCTACACTGTCCCATCAAACGCTCCCAGGGCAGGTACAGCATGGGTTAGATACAGAGTAAAGCTCCCTCTACACTGTCCCATCAAACACTCCCAGGGCAGGTACAGCACGGGTTAGATACAGAGTAAAGCTCCCTCTACACTGTCCCATCAAACGCTCCCAGGGCAGGTACAGCACGGGTTAGATACAGAGTAAAGCTCCCTCTACAATGTCCCATCAAACGCTCCCAGGGCAGGTACAGCACGGGTTAGATACAGAGTAAAGCTCCCTCTACACTGTCCCATCAAACACTCCCAGGGCAGGTACAGCACGGGTTAGATACAGAGTAAAGCTCTCTCCACACTGTCCCATCAAACACTCCCAGGGCAGGTACAGCACGGGTTAGATACAGAGTAAAGCTCCCTCTACACTGTCCCATCAAACACTCCCAGGGCAGGTACAGCACGGGTTAGATACAGAGTAAAGCTACGCTGTCCCATCAAACATTTCTCACACCATTGATCCTGTGGCCTGCGTGAGATTCTTGCCAACTTTACATTGCAGACCCATATCCAATAGGCACTATCGAGACTGTTCAAACAAGAGTCACCCGGCCAGTAGGTGCAGCTGGAACGTGTTCAGTCCCACAGGTGAAAGCAGTGTCTGATCCGGCCCTTCTTTTATTCTTACTGCGAGCTCACGTTCAGGAGAGGGAGCTCCCACACACTGGCAGAGCACATCAGGACCAAGCGAGGTCCTGCTCATCAGCGATGCAAAGGTCTTGCCAAGGCAGCTTCTGCACAAAGGGGTTAAGTTATCACTGGCAGAGTCAAAAACTCCCATTCCTACTGGGGGAGGAGAGAAGCTGTGTAACACTGGCGGCACACTATGTTACAGCTTGCCATGAACAGAGGGACAACCAGTAAACTAAGACAAGAGTATATATAAACAAGGCGAAAATATATTTATAAACTCAGGGATATACCTGTTTATACACTGTATGAATGGAACCGCGTTTATGTGTTCAACCATAAATGTATTTTGATGCTTTGGCAACATAAGATGTACCTTATCATGCCAATAAAGCGATTTGTATTGTATTGTATTGATGGGATGGTGAGAACGAAGGGGGGGTGGTATGAAAGAAAGAAATAAGCTGAAAAAATGCATTAAATTTTCTGAATTATTACTGCCTCAACTTAAAAGTTTCCCGACAGCAATAGAGCTCGAGCTGGCTGTCTTTCGTCCCGGAGTGCACGGTGTGGCAGAGAAGCACAAGTTCCCTCTGGTGGTGAAAGGGGGAGAAAATACCCCCAGTAGATATCGCTGCACAACCCGAACTCCATTCCTCATGCTCTCCCCATCAGATATGTGGTGTTGCTCTCTCTCTCTACCCACCCTGCCCTGCTCCAGAACACCCCCCCACCAGAATACAAAACAGGAACGATTTCACCACAGTCAGAACACGCTGGCCCCATTTCCAGAAAGACTCGAGATTCGGCTCCTGCCTTCTGCATTATCCGCACTGAGCCCCCGTCCTTCACACCCTGCCCTTCCGCCGTTTATTCTGTTGCAGCACAGGACGCAACACTCGCGGACAGTAACTATCGACAGACAGCGACACACGGGTTCTGTAGAACTCATCATCCCAACGCCAGACCTGAAGACTGGCTATCTGTGGCAGGGGAGGTGAAGGCAATTTCTAAACCCGCGGATAAAGGCACAATCTGCCCGTGCCACCATCCACCCACCCCCCCACCCACTTCTTCCGGCAGCCAGCACACCGCGCATGGAGTCATCACTGTCTAGCTCTCAGTTACAAGCTACAGAAGCTGGAGGGACGGGACCCCAGATTCCGAGGGATCATGATCGTTGGGATTCCTTTGCCGTGACCCCACAGAGAACATGATCGAGGCGGGTTTTATTGATTTTATATTTTAAAAAATTTAACAAACAAAATGCACTGCATTTCCCTGCAAAGACAGGGGACGGAGAATCCCTACAGTGGGAAGAGAGGAGGAGTGAGGAGAAACGCAGGAGGACGAGGAGGAGACAGCAGGCGCGGCGCGGCGCTCCGCAGTACAGTTAGTTCTACAATCAGTGCTTGGGACAGTAAACCACCTCATCACTCGGACGGGCCAGTCCTATTTATGTCTTTCCTTTTCCATATTGCTTCTGGAGTTTTAGAACTACTGTTTATCAAGTTGAAAAAAATCTCCCCTAAGGCACTTTTTTAAAAAAAAACAAAAACCCAGGAGCAAGTTATTTTCCAAGTTGCTGCAAGCTCTCCAGTAGAATGTTCTTGTGAACAGGATCAGTCACTCCAGCCTCTTCCAGGTCGTCCTTCGTTATGTCGCTGTTGAGGGATTGAGAAAGAAAACAGGAACAAGTATTATAGCAAAATACTGCGGATGCTGGAAATCGGAAACAACAGAAAACGCTGGAAAAACTCAGCAGGTCCGGCAGCATCCGTGGAGAGAGAAACAGAGTCAACGCTTCAGGTCTGGGACAAGGGGGCAGAACCTTAAAATTAGAGCCAGGCCGTTCAGGGGTGATGTCAGGAAGCACTTCTTCACACAAAGGGTGGTGGGAATCTGGAACTCTCTCCCCCAGAAAGCTGTCGAGGCTGGGAGGCCAACTGAAAATTTCAAAATGGAGATTGATGGATTTTTGTTGGGTAAGTGTATTAAGGGTTACGGAACCAAGACAGGTCGATGGAGTTAAGATACAGATCGGCCAAGATCACATTGAATGGCGGAACAGTTTCAAAGAGCCGAAAGGCCTCCTCCTGTTCCTATGGTGCACGGGGACAGCTGCACTCTGGCTCCTTGCCCAAGCAGCCATGGGCAGTGAGTGCCGTTAAGATATACCCCATATAACCTTGCAGTTCTGCTATCATCCCGCTCCAGTGCCTCTATATCCTCCTTATAATATGGCGACCAGAACTGCGCACAGTACTCCAAGTTGGGGGGGGGGGGGGGGGGGGGGGGGGGAAAGAGTTTAAAGAGGTATCACTGATGCACAGTAGACTGGTCGACATGGAGCTAATGGCAAACATGGAACTATTGGGAGCAGGAGCATCCCCTTCCAAGACTGGTTCTTCCCTACGGACTGCCCCTCGATGTGGTGGGAAGGTTCGTACGCTCCTATGACACGGGGAGCAATGCCGGTGGAGGTTAATAGAATTTAACATAGAAACATAGAAGGTAGGGGCAGGAGTAGGCCATTCGAGCCTGTTCCGCCATTTAATGAGATCATGGCTGATCATCCAAACTCAGTACCCTGTCCCTGCCCTCTCCCCATATCCCTTTAGCCTTAAGAAATATATCTAACTCCTTCTTGAATATATTTAATGAATTGGCCTCAACTGCCTTCTGTGGTAGAGAATTCCACAGGTTCACCACTCTCTGGGTGAAGAAATTCCTCATCTCAGTCCTAAATGGCTTACCCCTTATCCTTAGACTGTGACCCCTGGTTCTGGACACCCCCGCCATCGGGAACATCCTTCCTGCATCTAGTCTGTCCAGTCCTGTCAGAATTTTATGTTTCAATGAGATCCCCTCTCATTCTTCTAAACTCTAGTGAATATAAGCTTAATCGACCCAATCTCTCCTCGTGTCATTCCCACCATCCCAGGTATCAGTCTGGTACCTGAATGGTACTGTTCTAATTGGGGAATGTAGTGAGATGCTGCTGCAAGAAGTCAAGAGTCATAACGGCACAGCCTAACCTCTCCAAGTGACCGTTAATTTTTTCCTTGATTATTGTTTCTAAAACTTTATCCACCACTGATGTTAAACTGACCAGCCTGTAATTACTAGGATTGTCCTTACACCCTTTCTTGAACAATGGCGTCACATTTGCCACTTTCCAATCCTCAGACACCTCCCCCGCATCTAGGGAAGATTGGAAAATTATGGCAAGCCCTTCCGCTATCTCCTCCCCCATTCCCTTAGCAACCTGGGATGCAAGCCATCTGGACCAGGTGACTTGTCCACTCTAAGCATACCCAGCCTTTCTAGTACATCCTGTCTATCAATTTTCACCCCTTCCATTGCTTCTACCTTTTCCACTTCTACCGATATTTTGTCAGCATCCACCTCCTTAGTAAACACCGATACAAAGTACTCTGAGTATTCTAGCCTTGCCCTGCACTTCTAAAGCATATATCACTACCTCTGTCCCTAATAGGCCCCCACCCCGCCTCTTACTACCCACTTACTGTTTACATGCCGGTAGAAGATTTTTAGGTACCCTTTTATGTTGACCGCCATTCTACTCTCAATCTCTCTTTGCCAATCTTATTTTCATCTTCACTTCCCCTTAAAGTGATTAATTTGGGCGTTTATCAGGATTCCTGTTCCCAGCAATGACAAAAAGCAGACCCGCTGTGCACAGATACTGACCTCAGGAACTCCAAATCGTCCCAACCATTGTGGACCAGGCCCTCTTCATACCTCTCCAAGCCCAGGCGACGTAACCAGTTGCCTACGCTGGAGTCATGGGACAGACTGGAGCTGGTGCTGCTGGCTTGACACGAAGCCTACAGGAGGGAACGGGATAAGGTTACCGACACGCACAGCAAAAAAACGGCGCAACGCCTCACCAGTGATCTCAATGAGGCGTTAAACCGAGGCTCGGCCTGCTCTTTCTGCTGGATGTAAAAGATCCCGTGGCTCACTAGCATGGTAGACAGGGGAGTGTCTATGGATGTTGTCTGTATGGGCTTCTAGAAGGTATTTGACAAGGTTTTGCACGAGAGATTATTGGTAAAAAATGGAAGTGCAGAGCACAGAAACAGGCCATTCGGCCCACCCAGTCCATGCTGGTATTTATGGTCCACACGAGCCTCCTCCCACCCTCTTCATCTCATCCTATCAGCATATCCTTCTATTCCTTCCTCCCTCGTGTTTATCTAGCTTCCCCTTAAATGCATCTATGCTATTTGCCTCAACCACTCCCTGTTTAAGTAGTTTAATTGTAGCCTTATGACTTGGACGGGTAACTGGCTGGGAGGAAGGAGACAGAGAGTAGGGATAAAGGGTACATTCTCCGATTGTCGGGATCTGACGAGTGGTGTTGCTCGGGGTTCTGTACCATGGCCTCACCTTTTCACGCTGTTTAATGATAACTTAGGTGAAGGAAGAGAGAATTGTAAATCCAATTTAGCAGATGACACCAAGTTAAACGGCACAGTAAGTTACAAAGGGACATTGATCGATTAACGGAGTGGGCAAAACTGTGGAGAATGGAGGTCAATGTGGGGAAATGGGAGGTCATCCACCGGATCAGAGAAAGACAAATCGGAATATTTTCTTAGTGGTGAGAGACTAGGAGCTGTGGAGGAGTGAAGGGATTTAGGTGTCTATGTGCTCAAATCACAAAGCTAATGGACAGGTACAAAAAATAATCAAAAAGGCTAATGGAACGTTGGCCTTTAACTCAAAGAGGGTTGGAATACACAGGGGAGGAAGTGATGCTTCAGTTGTACCGAGCTCTGGTCAGACCCCAGCGGGAGTCACTGTGCTCAGTTCCGGGCCCCGCACCTCAGGAAGGATATATCGGCCTCGGAGGGGGAGCAGCACAGATTCACCAGAATGATACCGGGGCTAAAAGGGTTAAATTATGAGGACAGGTTGAATAAACTAGGCTTGTATTCTTTTGCGTTTAGGAGGTTGAGGGTGATCTGATCAAGGTGTTTGAAATGATAAAGGGATTTGATCGGGTAGAGAGAGAGAAACTATTTCCTCTGGTGGGGGGAGTCCAGAACAAGGGGGCAAAACCTTAAAATTAGAGCCAGGCCGTTCAGGGGTGATGTCGGGAAGCACTTCTTCACACAAAGGGTGGTGGAAATCTGGAACTCTCCCCCCCAAAAAGGCTGTGGATGCTGGAGGTCAATTGAAGCTTTCAAGGCCGAGATCGATAGATTTTTGTTGAGTAAGGGTATCAAGGGATATGGAGCTAAGGCGGATAAATGAAGTTCAAATACAGATCAGCCAGGATCTAACTGAATGGCAGAACAGACTAGAGGCTGAATGGCCTCCTCCTATCCCCATGGATGGGCAACGGTCTCAAGGCACATGGAGCAAAGGCTGGTAAGTAGATTTGAGACAAAGATCAGTCATCATTTAATGGTGGAACAAGCTTGAGGAGCTGAATGGCCTATTTGTGATGTTAGAATGGGGACTGAAAATGTATATATTTTATATCGAGATAGCTCTGATCAGAAATCTTACATCTGTGTACCCTGGACCAATTAACAGACCAAATATCAGCTGTAGCTCTAGTGGGTAGCCTCAGTCAGAAGGTCGTGGGTTCAACTCCCACTCCAGAGATTTGAACACAAAAATCCAGGCCGACACTCCCCAGTGCGGCACTGAGGGAGTGCTGCGCTGTCAGAGGGACAGTACTGAGGGAGTGCCGCACTGTTGGAGGGGCAGTACTGAGGGAGCGCTGCACTGTCAGAGGGGCAGTACTGAGGGAGCGCTGCACTGTCAGAGGGGCAGTACTGAGGGAGTGCTGCGCTGTCGGAGGGACAGTACTGAGGGAGTGCCGCACTGTCGGAGGGGCAGTACTGAGGGAGCGCCGCACTGTCGGAGGGGCAGTACTGAGGGAGCGCCGCACTGTCAGAGGGGCAGTACTGAGGGAGTGCTGCACTGTCGGAGGGGCAGTACTGAGGGAGTGCTGCGCTGTCGGAGGGGCAGTACTGAGGGAGTGCTGTGCTGTCGGAGGGGCAGTAGAGGGAGTGCTGCACTGTCGGAGGTGCCGTCTTTTGGATCAGACGTTAAACCAAGGCCCCGTCTTCCCTCAGGTGGACGTAAAGTACTTCATTGGCTGTAAAGTGCTCTAGGACGTCCTGAGGTTGTGAAAGGCGCTATATAAATGCAAGTCTTATCTCTGCCCCATTAACCTGCTGGGTCTCGACTCCCCGCATGCAACGCCTCGGGAGATTGTACACTGAAGTTTGAGAGGCCGTTGCCAATGAAAGTGATTCTGGCGGCAGGACTCCCCATTTCCTCCCCCCGAATCTTACCTCTTCGGCCATGTCCTCTTCGATGCTCTCCTTTATGGAGCGTGGAGGGAAGGTGGTGGGCCGGCTGTAGTCGGGGAGCAGCCCTCGGGGAGGCTGGCCTTTCACCGGCAGCGGAGGGTTCCTCAGCAGCGGCTCGGTCTTGCCCACCTGGTAGTCCACCTCGCTGAGACTCTTGGCCATCTGCAGGGCAGAGTAGGAGCGGTCGTCGACGATGCCTTGGTAGGGAGCGCTGCAGTGATCGGCCAGGTATGGGGCGGCCAGGTGCGGAGTGCCAGAGGCCAGCTGTGGCTTGGGGTGGGCTTTCGGTGGAAACGAAGCCTTGGCTTCCGGTGGGTCGGCGGGAGTCCGGTGTTTGCCGACGAGGTTCCTCAAGTCAGGTTCGTCCTTGGCCGGCCCGGCTTTGGATCGCTGGAGGTCCTTCGAGGAGGCGTAGAAAGGATTATCGATCATATCCATGTCCGCCACCTTGGGGAGAGGAGGAGGGGGGTAGTCGGGGGGCGGCCGGTTGAGGGTCAAACACTCATCATCCGAAAGCGACCCCTCCTCGCTCGCTAAGGGAAGGCGGCCCGAATGATGGCGCTTCTTATCTTGATGGCCAAGCGTGGCCTGGCCTTTGCCTTTCTGCCCCGTCTTGGGGAAGGCCGAGGTCTGGTGGTCTGGTGACAGGAGCGCGGCTTGCTGATGCGGGACTCCCTCCAGGATGTAGTAAGCCGGGTTGTTGAAGCTGTTCTTGGAACACACAGCATCTGCATCGGAGTAAATCTCCTGCTGCTTTGGCCTGAGAAATACACACCCATGGTCAGGTTGGTTGTGCCAGTCAAGGTACAAAGAGAAGGTTGTCTTTCTCTTCAAAATATCTCTACAGAAGGCGCTGACTCTTGCTGGGCTTTAGGGATCCATAGGCACTGGCCAGCTCCCATTGCCTCATCCAAGTGTCAGCTGTGACTCAGTGGGCAGCACTCTCGCCTGAGTCAGGAGGTTGGGGGTTCAAGTCCCCACTCCAGAGACTTGAGCACAAAAATCTAGGCCGACACTCCCGGGGCGGGACGGAGGGAGCGCCGCACCGTCGGAGGGGCGGGACGGAGGGAGCGCCGCACCGTCGGAGGGGCGGGACGGAGGGAGCGCCGCACCGTCGGAGGGGCGGGACGGAGGGAGCGCCGCACCGTCGGAGGGGCGGGACGGAGGGAGCGCCGCACCGTCGGAGGGGCGGGGCGGAGGGAGCGCCGCACCGTCGGAGGGGCGGGGCGGAGGGAGCGCCGCACCGTCGGAGGGGCGGGGCGGAGGGAGCGCCGCACCGTCGGAGGGGCGGGGCGGAGGGAGCGCCGCACCGTCGGAGGGGCGGGGCGGAGGGAGCGCCGCACCGTCGGAGGGGCGGGGCGGAGGGAGCGCCGCACCGTCGGAGGGGCGGGGCGGAGGGAGCGCCGCACCGTCGGAGGGGCGGGTCGGAGGGAGCGCCGCACCGTCGGAGGGGCGGGACGGAGGGAGCGCCGCACCGTCGGAGGGGCGGGACGGAGGGAGCGCCGCACCGTCGGAGGGGCGGGACGGAGGGAGCGCCGCACCGTCGGAGGGGCGGGACGGAGGGAGCGCCGCACCGTCGGAGGGGCGGGACGGAGGGAGCGCCGCACCGTCGGAGGGGCGGGTCGGAGGGAGCGCTGCACCGTCGGAGGGGCGGGTCGGAGGGAAGATAGATTATGAAAGTAAATTAGCAAAAAATATAAAAACGGATAGCAAAAGTTTCTATAGTTATATAAAAAGAAAAAGGGTGGCTAAAGTAAATGTTGGTCCCTTAGAGGATGAGACCGGGAAATTAATGGTGGGAAACATGGAGATGGCAAAAACACTGAACAATTATTTTGTATCAGTCTTTACAGTAGAGGACACTAAGAATATCCCAATACTGGACAAACAGGGGGCTCTAGGGGGAGAGGAGCTAAATACGATTAAAATCACTAAGGAAGTGGTACTTGGTAAAATAATGGGACTTAAGCCGGATAAATCCCCTGGACCTGATGGCTTACATCCTAGGGTCTTGAGGGAAGTGGCGGTAGGGATTGTGGATGCATTGGTAATAATTTTCCAAAACTCCCTGGACTCAGCAAAGGTCCCGGCAGATTGGAAAACTGCTAATGTAACACCCTTATTTAAAAAGGGTAGTAGGCAGAAGGCTGGAAACTATAGACCTGTTAGCCTAACATCTGTGGTTGGTAAAATGTTAGAGTCCATTATTAAGGAGACAGTAATGGGACATTTGGATAAACATAATTTAATAGGACAAACTCAGCATGGTTTCATGAAGGGGAAGTCATGTTTGACAAATTTGCTTGAGTTCTTTGAGGAAGTAACATACAGGGTGGATAAAGGAGAACCAGTGGACGTAGTGTATTTAGACTTCCAAAAGGCATTTGACAAGGTGCCACACAATTATTGCTTAAGATAAAAAATCACAGGATTGGGGGTAATATTCTGGCATGGATAGAGGATTGGCTATCTAACAGAAGGCAGAGAGTTGGGATAAATGGTTCATTCTCAGACTGGCAATCAGTAACTAGTGGTGTTCCGCAGGGGTCAGTGCTGGGTCCCCAACTCCTTACAATCTAGATTAACGATTTGGAGGAGGGGACCGAGTGTAACATATCAAAGTTTGCAGATAATACAAAGATGGGAGGGAAAGTAGGGAGTGAGGATGACATAAAAAACCTGCAAAGTGACATAGACAGGCTAAGTAAGTGGGCAGAGATTTGGCAGATGGAATACAATACTGGAAAGTGTGAGGTTATGCACTTTGGCAGGAAAAATCATAGAGCAAGTTATTATCTTAATGGCAAGAAACTGGAAAGTACTGTAGTACAAAGGGATCTGGGGGCCCTGGTGCACGAAACTCAAAAAGTTAGTATGCAGGTGCAGCAAGTGATCAAGAAGGCCAATGGAATGTTGGCTTTTATTGCTAGGGGGATAGAATATAAAAACAGGGAGGTATTGCTGCAGTTATACAAGGTATTGGTGAGACCGCACCTGGAATACTGCATACAGTTTTGGTGTCCATACTTAAGAAAAGACATACTTGCTCTCGAGTCAGTACAAAGAAGGTTCACTCGGTTAATCCCGGGAATGAGGGGGTGGTCATATGAGGAGAGGTTGAGTAGATTGGGACTCTACTCATTGGAGTTCAGAAGAATGAGAGGCGATCTTATTGAAACATATAAGATTGTGAAGGGGCTTGATCGGGTGGATGCGGTGAGGATGTTCCCAATGATGGGTGAAACTAGAACTAGGGGGCATAATTTTAAAATAAGGGGCTGTTCTTTCAAAACTGAGATGAGGAGAAACTTCTTCACTCAGAGGGTGGTAGGTTTGTGGAATTTGCTGCCCCAGAAAGCTGTGGAAGCTACATCATTAAATACATTTAAAACAGAAATAGATAGTTTCCTAGAAGTAAAGGGAATTAAGGGTTACGGGGAGTGGGCAGGAAATTGGACATGAGTCTAGGTTCGGAATGGTCATGGCCCTGTGGGTAGCGGAGCGGGCCCAGGGGCCGTGTAGCCTGGTTCTGTTCCTACTTCGTGTTCTAATTCTGTGTTAGATTTCAGGAGATGGTTTTATTCCTGTTCCTGGCTGGGGTGGAGATCGCCTTTACAGAAGGTAAGTACTGTAGAAAATATAGGGACAGAGTGATCTCCTGGAAGAGTTTCGATCACCTAGATGGGTCGGAGAGGAATTTCCCAGATTTTTTCTCCCAAATTGGCCATTGGGTTTTTTATCTGGTTTTTCGCCTCTCCCGGGAGATCACATGGGTTCGGGTGGGATGGAGAGTGATAGAAGGTTTGAGGTTAGGATCAGATCAGCCATGATCTTATTGAATGGTGGAGCAGGCTCGAGGGGCCGATTGGCCGACTCCTGCTCCTATTTCTTATGTTCTTATGTTCTTTCGGATGAGATGTTAAACCGAGGCCCCGTCTGCTCTCTCAGGTGGGTGTAAAAGATTCCACGGCCACTATTTCGAAGAGGAGCTGGGGAATTCTCCCCGGTGTCCTGGGGCCAATATTTATCCCTCAATCAACATCACCAAAACAGATGATCTGGTCATCATCGCATTGCTGTTTGTGGGAGCTTGCTGTGTGCAAACTGGCTGCCGCGTTTCCTACATTACAACAGTGACAAGAGCAGGGGGAGCTCTCCTCTGGCACCAGGAGAAATGAAGCTGCTGGGTGGTCTTAAAAATCCAACTGGTTCACATATGCCCTTCAGGGAAAGGATCCTGCCACCCCTACCCACATTGTCAGGGCAACTCGAGATGGGCAATAAATGCAAAGCGCGGGTGGGCAAAAATAATAGCTTGGTGTGCATGTAGAAAGACTTGCATTTCTATAGCGTCTTTTACAGCCTCAGGACGTCCCAAAGCTCTTTATAGTCAATGAGCTACTTTTTGAAGTGTAGTCACTGTTGTAATGTAGGAAACGCAACAGCCAATTTGCGCACAGCAAGCTCCCACAAACAGCAATGTGATAATGACCAGATCATCTGTTTTTTGTTGTGTTGATTGGGGAGAACTCCCCTGCTCTTCTTCGAAATAGGGCCATGGGATCTTTTACACCCACCTGAGATGATAGACGGGGCCTCGGTTTAACATCTCAAAGACGGCACCTCCAACAGTGCGGCGCTCCCTCAGTACTGCCCCTCCGACAGTGCAGCGCTCCCTCAGCACTGCCCCTCCGAAAGTGCAGCACTCCTTCAGCACTGTCCCTCCGACAGTGCGGCGCTCCCTCAGTACTGCCCCTCCGACAGTGCAGCGCTCCCTCAGTACTGCCCCTCCGACAGTGCGGCGCTCCCTCAGTACTGCCCCTCCGACAGTGCAGCACTCCTTCAGCACTGTCCCTCCGACAGTGCGGCGCTCCCTCAGTACTGCCCCTCCGACAGTGCAGCGCTCCCTCAGCACTGTCCCTCCGACAGTGCGGCGCTCCCTCAGTACTGCCCCTCCGACAGTGCAGCGCTCCCTCAGTACTGCCCCTCCGACAGTGCGGCACTCCCTCAGTACTGCACTGGGAGTGTCAGCCCTAGAATTTTATGCCAAGTCTCTGGAGTGGGACTTGAACCCACAAACCTACAGACCTCTGACTCATGCGAGTGTGCTACCCACTGAGCCACGGTTTAGTAGCAATTGAACATGGAGCGACACAGACCGAGGATCAGCTGGGAAACTGCGACAGAGCGATAAAGATTAGGCTGAATATAGCGACATGACTATTCATGGCCAGAATGGAGATGGCTGGGTAATTCCCCCGTCAATCACACCTGGAGACCGTACTGCTGCAAGTGACCGGGATTGATTTTACGTGCATCATTTGCATTATGTAACTATTCTTAACTCTCTGCATTTTGCTCGAGAAATAATCCTGCGTTTATCGGCAAACTTTGCTGTAGTTTCGGTCATGAGTTCGGTTTGCTGCAGTTTGTGGAGACGCTGTTTAAATAGACTCTGTTTGCTGTCAGTTGCGGCCAGGTCAGCCGACATCCAACTCCTTGGCTGACCCAGTGGTGTCAGATGCTCAGTCATAGAGTATATTTCAAGGCTGAGATCGATATATTTTTGAACTCTAGGGGAATCAAGGGATATGGGGATCGGGCGGAAAAGTGGAGTTGAGGTCGATGATCAGCCATGATCTTATTGAATGGCGGAGCAGGCTCGAAGGGCCAAATGGCCTACTCCTGCTCCTATTTCTTACGTTCTTATATACAGCCACTCCGTAAAAATTAAACCTCCACCACCCTCCCTCAATCACCTACCTGTCTTCGGCAGCTGCTCCAGGGAGCAGAGCTGGCGCACGCCCCGTGCTGACACAGTTGGGTTTCTCCGCCTCCTCGCCCTGTTTCCCGAGCTGCGTCCCCGCACTCTCCACAGAGGCCAGCTTCTTCGAAATCCCTCTGAAAGGTCACAACGAGACGTTAAAGCCAAAACCAGTTGACGGTCGCGACAACCTCCATGTCAGGCCACCACTGGATGGCCGTTGTGACCTCGTGCAAAGCAGCAAGAGGCTTAGTCAGTCACTATTGAGGTAAGAAATCACCCTCTGTACAAAGCTTAGCAAGATAATCAGAGAATGCAAACTGATGGGAGAAGAAATTACCATTAAATCCTGTTTATATATTGATACCTACACACTGGTTCCTCTTTACATTAAGAGAAGGCAAAGGGGAGATTTTCTCCCCCCTCCCACGCCCCAGACAGTATCACAGAAAGGCCTTGGAGAGGGTGCAAAATATATTTACCAAAATGGAGAAGATTTGATAGAGGTGTTCAAAATCATGAGGGGGTCTGGACAGAGTAGATAGAGAGAAACTGTTTCCATTGGCGGAAGGGTCGAGAACCAGAGGACACAGATTTAAGGTGATTGGCAAAAGAACCAAAGGCGACATGAGGAAAAACTTTTTTACGCAGCGAGTGGTTAAGTTCTGGAATGCACTGCCTGAAAGGGTGGTGGAGGCAGACTCAATCGTGGCTTTCAAAAGGGAATTGGTTAAGTACCTGAAGGAAAAAAATTGCAGGGCTACAGGGAAAGGGCGGGGGAGTGGGACTAGCTGAAGTGCTCCTGCAGAGAGCCGGCACGGGCTCGACAGGCCGAATGGCCTCCTTCGGCACTGTAACCATTCTATGATACCAGGGATGAGGGACTTCATTTATGTGGAGAGACTGGGGAAGCTGGGATTGTTCTCCTTAAAGCGGAGAAGGTTAAGGGGAGATTTAATAGAGGTGTTCAAAATCATGAGGGATTTTAAGACTAAATAAGGAGAAACTGTTTCCACTGGTGGGAGGGTCAGTAACCAGAGGGCACAGATTGAAGATGATTGGCAAAAGAACAAGAGTGGAAATGATGAGATGTTTTATAACACGACGAGTTACGACGATCTGGAATGCGCTGCCTGAAAGGGCGGTGGAAGCAGATTGAATAGTAACTTTCAAAAGATAATTGGATAAATACTTGAAAAGGAAATATTTGCAGGGCTAAGGGCAAAGAACAGGGGAGTGGGACTAATTGGAGATTTCTTCCAAAGAGCCGGCACAGACATGATGGGCCGAATGGCCTCCTTCGTTGCTGTATGAGTCTATATCTAATTTCAGATGAGCAAGATAAGTTGGCCCATTCAGTCCATCAATCGAGAATGGCCCCAAGTCACTAGTGCAGCATCTAATTGTTTCATTGATCCCAAGGCTTTCGCCACCATCACTCTCTCTCAAAGTCTGTTTCACATGCTGATCTCTTTGTGCGAAGAGCTTCCCGATCTTAAACTGAAATCTGCACAAGCTGCCCCTCGACAGCTCGGCGCTGTCCAGAGTGATACCGAGCCACACAGACCAGGAAATGCCCCAGGTTCCATAACGGGTGCAAGCCGCGTTCGCAGGTCCCCGCTCTGCTGGTGAGGTGCCAGTGTCAGGAGCAACGCTCCCAGGTCTCTGCTGAACCTGCGCAGCCCAGGACCGGCGCTTTCAATGTGAAGCTTTGCACGTGTGCAAAACGGTGAATGGGCCGCGCAGCCCCTCCTCCGGGAGGGGGTTACAGAGATAGGGAGGGGCAAGGGCCATGGAGGGATTTCAAAAACAAGGCTGAGAATTTTAAGTTCGAGGCGTTGTCGGACTGGGAGCCAATGTAGGTCAGCGAGCACAGGGGTGAACGAGACTTGTTGCGAGTTAGGAGACGGGCAGCAGAGTTTTGGATGAGCTCAAGTTTACGGAGAGTGGGAGATGGGAGGCCGACCAGGAGCCCACGGGAACAGTCGTGTCCGGAGGTAACAAAGGCATGGGATGAGGGCGTCAGCAGATGGGCTGAGACAATAGCAGCTTTACCTTGGCTTTCGAATAAACTACCGCTAAAGGATAATAATTCTCCTACCGAGTCTCCCTTCAGAGAGGAGCAATCAATCGCCCGCATTCTCCGTCCCGCAAAACAGAGGCTCCCACCTGAACAAAGTGGGACAGTTTCCACAAGGCTGCTGTTGCCCCTCCCCCACGGAGGGAGGATCAATCCCGATGGCAAGCGCGCGCATCAAAGCAAGAAAGGATCTGGAAAACCACGGCCGTACTTAGAGTCCTGGTTCGATCGACACCCTGGCTTCCCCTTGGTTGCTCCAGTCTCATCCTTATCGACTCTAATCCATTCTGTGGAACAAAAAGAGAGATTGATTCACCCCATCAGCTGTGCTGCAACCAGTGCAACGTTCTGTCGGGTAAATAGGCTAGACTGACTGCAAATGGGTGGTTAAAATCTAACGCCTTTAACACTCTGTGCAGGAATGATCTGAAATTGGTGTGCTGTTGTACTTCATTGGTACCAGCAGATGGGGCTGGAACACAGTCACCAGTACTAACTAAAACATTGCCTGATGCGATTGAAAAGTCTCGACCTACTTCACACAATTAATTACTTTTAAAATGCAATGACTCATGTAGCGAAGAGGAGGCAATCTGCAACGTTCCACAAACATCAGCATGATCAATGACCAGCGAGTCTGTGTTTCATGATCTTGTCACGGTGTCAGCCACAGTTCAGTGGGCAGCACTCTTGCCTCTGAGTCAGGAGGTTGTGAGCTCAAGTCTCACTCCAGAGACTTGAGCACATAATCCAGGCTGACACTCCAAGCGCAGTACTGAGGGAGCACTGCACTGTCAGAGGTGCCTTCTTTCGAATGAGACTTTAAACCGAGGCCCCATCTGCTCGCTCAGGTGGACGTAAAGGATCCAATGGCACTATTTCGAAGAGCGGCAGGGGAGTTCTCCCCGGTGTCCTGGCCAATATTTATCCCTCAATCAACAACACAAACAGATCATCAGGTCATTATCACATCGCTGTTTGTGAGAGCTTGCTGTGCGCAAATTAGCTGCCATGTTTCCTACATTACAAGTGACTACACTTCAAAAGGTACTTCATTGACTAAAACACCTTGGGGCACCCAGAGGTCGTGAACACGCTATAGAAATGCAAGTTTTCTTTATTAATCAAATAGATGACTGTTGGAGGGGCAGTACTGAGGGAGCGCCGCGCTGTCGGAGGGGCAGTACTGAGGGAGCGCCGCGCTGTCGGAGGGGCAGTACTGAGGGAGCGCCGCGCTGTCGGAGGGGCAGTACTGAGGGAGCGCCGCGCTGTCGGAGGGGCAGTACTGAGGGAGCGCCGCGCTGTCGGAGGGGCAGTACTGAGGGAGCGCCGCGCTGTCGGAGGGGCAGTACTGAGGGAGCGCCGCGCTGTCGGAGGGGCAGTACTGAGGGAGCGCCGCGCTGTCGGAGGGGCAGTACTGAGGGAGCGCCGCGCTGTCGGAGGGGCAGTACTGAGGGAGCGCCGCGCTGTCGGAGGGGCAGTACTGAGGGAGCGCCGCGCTGTCGGAGGGGCAGTACTGAGGGAGCGCCGCGCTGTCGGAGGGGCAGTACAGAGGGGAGCGCCGCGCTGTCGGAGGGGCAGTACAGAGGGGAGCGCCGCGCTGTCGGAGGGGCAGTACAGAGGGGAGCGCCGCGCTGTCGGAGGGGCAGTACAGAGGGGAGCGCCGCGCTGTCGGAGGGGCAGTACAGAGGGGAGCGCCGCACTGTCGGAGGGGCAGTACAGAGGGGAGCGCCGCACTGTCGGAGGGGCAGTACGGGGGGGAGCGCCGCACTGTCGGAGGGGCAGTACAGAGGGAGCGCCGCACTGTCGGAGGGGCAGTACAGAGGGGAGCGCCGCACTGTCGGAGGGGCAGTACGGGGGGGGGGGGGAGCGCCGCACTGTCGGAGGGGCAGTACGGGGGGGGGGAGCGCCGCACTCTCGGAGGGGCAGTACGGGGGGGGGGGGGGAGCGCCGCACTGTCGGAGGGGCAGTACGGGGGGGAGCGCCACACTGTCGGAGGGGAGCGCCGCACTGTCGGAGGGGCAGTACGGGGGGGGGAGCGCCGCACTGTCGGAGGGGCAGTACTGAGGGAGTGCTGCACAGCAGATGCCATTGACTATTGAATGAGATGTTTCTGGTTGTTCCAGTGACGCAGGGAGTTCTCCCGGTGCCCTAGCTAGCATTCCTCGCTCAATCAAAAACAAACAGACCGACTGGCCATTCCTCCCAGTGCTGTTGGAGAGATCTTAATGCGTGCAAATAGACTGCCACACATGCCTGCACAAAACCCAGAGCAGAGCACTTAGTAATTAATTGCATGTGAAGTGCTTTGAGACCATTTGAAGGACACAATAAAGGCACTATATAATCCTCCTTCGTGTTTTACAATTTCATTCCAGCCAGCCTCTTGATGTTATGGGTATGGTAGCGTACCGAGTTACTAGATTAATAATCCAGAGAACATGAGTTCAAATCCCACCGTGGCATTTCCAAAAAATTGGAAATAAAAAGCTGGCATCAGTAAAAGTGTGGTTAAAAATCAAACTGATTGACAAATGTCCCCGAGGGAAGGAAACCTGCCGTCCTTACTCGATCTGACTTGTGCGTGACTCCAGTCCCCACACCAATGCGCTTGATGCTTAACTGCCCTCTGAAGTGGCCTCGTAAGCCCACTTGGTCGCAATTAGGGTTGGGCTACAAGTGCCAGGTTTGCCAGCGACGCCCACACCCCGAAAATGAATTTTAAAAAAGGATCGTGTACTGCACTCCCCATGCAGCTGTAACATGAGCACAGGCAAAGAGCGGTAAGTTCACCGAGTCATTTCTGACACCCAGAACTAACATTCCAGCCTGAAAACTGCCAGCAGTGTTCTTTGAAATAAATAATGCAATGGAAAGCCCTACAGCACATTCTGCAACATCAGAGGGCAGCACACTCTGCTATTGTTTCCTGATGTCATGTATTAAATATAAATAACATTTAAAGTCGGCACACATTTCCTGTCAATTTTTCCACTATAAATTTATGTTCACATTTAAAATGGAAACGGCTATGTAAACTGTCACACTGCAATAAACCTGTGGTGATGTGACTTCATAAATGTGGACATAGGAACTGCTAATATTAATAAAAGTTAATAAAGGCTGGGTATTCTGCGGCGAGTGTCTCGCCTCCTGATTCCCCAAAGCCTTTCCGCCATCCACAAGGCACAAGTCAGGAGTGTGATGGAATACTCTCCACTTGCCTGGATGAGTGCAGCTCCAACAACACTCAAGAAGCTCAACACCATCCAGGACAAAGCAGCCCGCTTCATCGGCACCCCATCCGCCACCTTAAACATTCACTCCCTCTACCACCGGCGCACCATGGCTGCAGTGTGTACCATCTACAAGATGCACTGCAGCAACTCGCCAAGGCTTCTTCGGCAGCCCCTCCCAAACCCGTGACCTCGATCACCTAGAAGGTCAAGGGCAGCAGGCGCATGGGAACACCACCACCTCCAAGTTCCCCTCCAAGTCACACACTTGGACATATAATGCCGGGTCAAAATCCTGGAACTCCCTCCCTAACAGCACTGTGGGAAGTACCTTCACCACACGGACTGCAGCGGTTCAAAGCAGCAGCTCACCACCACCGTCTCAAGGGGCAAATAGGGATAGGCAATAAATAAATGCTGGCCTTGCCAGTGACGCCCACATCCTATGAACAAATAAAAAAAAGAATGTGACGTTATTTTTTTTAAAAAAAGCCTCCGAATCCCGAGGGGCCAGTAACTCATTGTGTGAAGCTCTTGGTGACGGTTTTATGTTAGAGGACGCTGTATAAATGCAGGATCTCAAGGGACAACGCGTCTCCATTGACGGAACGCCACGCAACGATGGTGAAACAGAAAGCTCACGGAGTCAGAGCATGATGCCACATCACAAGGCTTTCAATCAGAGCTGGCTGGCTTCCCGGCACTTGGGGAACACTGCCAGGAAGTGTCCTCCGCTTCTCCCAAAGGAGTGGGAAAGCGACACTTGGATTCCTTTCTTAAAAATAAATAAAACACATGATGCAAAGAGGGGCAGGGTTGGCCCCAACGTCATTGAATTACAGAGAACGTACTGCACAGAAACAGGCCATTCGGCCCAACTGGTCCGTGCCGGTGTTCATACTCCACACCAGCCTCCTCCCACCCGGCCAATATTTGTCCCTCAGTCAACATCACTAAAACATATGATCTGGTCATTATCACATTGCTGTTTGTGGGAGCTTGCTGTGCGCAAATTGGCTGCCGCGGTTCAGAAATTACAACAGTGACTACACTTCAAAATTACTTCATTGGCTTGGAAGCGCTTTGGGGCATTGTGAGATCGTGAAAGGCACTATACAAATGCAAGTCTCCTCTCTCTCTTGATCGCACCCTATCAGCACATCCTTTTGGTTTGATCGATTGGTTCAATATGCTGCGGTTATTCCTCCCCCTCCTCCCTTGTGTCCTGAAGGTCCAGGCTCATGTTGGGGTACAGTTCCTCGGCCACTGGGTATCCTCCCATTAACCGACGATCCCCAAATGGCCACCCTAGTTGGTGAGCTTAGGCAGAAGAGCAACGGCAGAATATCAGTAGCTGTTGATGATTCTGCTGTTGTCATATACATTTCTTGTGCTTATTTGTCCAATTACCATCTCCTTACACCATCATCCTTTTGTCATTTAATCTCTCCTGCCGCCCACCCTATCACAGACCTTCCTTTTTGTTCTTTCCTCCCCTCTCCGCTTTCCCTGCCTCTGCACTTGCTTAAAATCTGTTACATCTCAAACTTCTTCCAGTTCAGACGCAAGGTCATCGACCTGAAACGTGAACTCTTTCTTTCCTCACAGATGTTGCCTGACCGGCTGAGTATTTTCAGCATTTTCTGTTCTTATTTCAAATTTCCAGCATCCGCGGTATTTTGCTTTTGTGTTGGCAGAGTACCGGAGCCTGTCCTCACCCGCTGTCCGTACAGGAACATAATAAATTTGCTGCCAGGATAAAGCCACAAACTCGAACCAGTAAATCTGGGCAGTGACGTCCATCGAAAAGGAGGAAATCACACATTCTTGAGCTGACTGTATAAACCACTCTGTCCATTCCAAATAATGCGAAACACAAAGGACAAACCCCGGAAATCTGATGCAGATTTCCAGCATCCGCAGTATTTTGCTTTTGTGTTGGCAGAGTACCAGAGCCTGTCCTCACCTGCCGTCCGCACAGGAACATTTAATATATTTGCTGCCAGGATAAAGCCACAAACTTGGCATCGACACAAAGGTGGCAGTATAACTGCAGTCTTACTCGGTTTAAATAGGTCCGCATTATAGGAGGAGTCGGCCACACAGCCCCTCGAGCTTCAATAAGATCATGGCTGATCTTCGACCTCAACTCCACTTTCCCGCCCGATCCCCATATCCCTCGATTCCAAAAATCTATCGATCTCAGCCTTGAATATTCTCAACGACTGAGCCTCCACAGCCCTCTGGGGTAGAGAATTCCAAAGATTCACCACCCTCTGAGTGAAGAAATTCCTCCTCATCTCAGTCCTAAATGGCCGACCCCTGATCCTGAGACTGTGCCCCCTGGTTCTAGACTCTCCAGCCAGGGGGAAACAACCTCTCAGCATCTACCCTGTCAATCCCCCTCCGAATCTTAGATGTTTCAATCAGATCACCGCTCATTCTTCTAAACTCCAGAGAGTATAGGCCCAATCTACTCAATCTCCCCTCATAGGACAGCCCTCTCATCTCAGGAATCAATTCTATAAATCTGGCATTAAACTACTCGGAGACAATTGGGGGGGTCATCAGAACCTACAGGAGAGAGACTGACTCCTGCACAAAGCCATTAAAGAAACACGACACGCTGGCGCTGTTGCGTGAAGTACCGTAAAGGCGCTCCCGGGTTCCGACTCTCTCCGCTGGCACTCGGACCTTCATGGACCCGCGGATATTGCCCGTTTCTTCCCCTCTGTGCGACAGCGAGGTCAGGAACTGTTGAGCGGTGCTGCCAATCATCGACTTCAGTGCAATGCAGCACTCACCTGCGGAAGGACAGAACGCGTGAGGGGAAGGGGAGAAAGAGCAAACAGGAGAACTTCACTTACACATAAATCATACGGTCAGCTCTGGCTCAGCCGGGAAGCGTTCTCACCTCCGAGTCAGACTATTCTGGGCTCAAGCCACACTCCATGACATAATCGGGATTAGCACTTGAGCGCAGTACTGAGGGAGCGCCGCACTGTCGGAGGGGCAGTACTGAGGGAGCGCCGCACTGTCGGAGGGGCAGTACTGAGGGAGCGCCGCACTGTCGGAGGGGCAGTACTGAGGGAGCGCCGCACTGTCGGAGGGGCAGTACTGAGGGAGCGCCGCACTGTCGGAGGGGCAGTACTGAGGGAGCGCCGCACTGTCGGAGGGGCAGTACTGAGGGAGCGCCGCACTGTCGGAGGGGCAGTACTGAGGGAGCGCCGCACTGTCGGAGGGACAGTACGGAGGGAGCGCCGCACTGTCGGAGGGGCAGTACGGAGGGAGCGCCGCACTGTCGGAGGGGCAGTACGGAGGGAGCGCCGCACTGTCGGAGGGGCAGTACGGAGGGAGCGCCGCACTGTCGGAGGGGCAGTACGGAGGGAGCGCCGCACTGTCGGAGGGGCAGTACTGAAGGCGTGCTGCACTGTCGGAGGGGCAGTACTGAGGGAATTTGCACTATCGAATGGGCAGTACTGAGGGGGTGCCACAGTGTTGGAGGGGCCGTCTTTTGGGTGAGACTTTAAACCGACGCACGGTCTACCTGTTCAGGTGGACATAAAAGATCCCACAGCACTATTTCCAAGAGGAGGAAGGAGTTCCTGGTACCCTAACCAATATTTATCCCTCAACCAACGCCATCAGAAACAGATTAACATACTAACAACTTGCACTTAGATCGTGTTCGTAACGTGGACGAACTCAAGGTACTTCACAAAGGCGTAAGCAGAATGGATGCCAAGGAGGAGGAGTGTGAAGAAGTGACTAAACGCTTCGTGAAAGAGGAGGTGGAGGGGTATAGGGAGAAACTTTCTAGTGAGTAGACTCTCGGTGGCTGAAGACATGGTCGCCAATGGTGGGGCAGGAGGGGGGCGGTGCATAAGAGGCCAGGGTTGGAGGAACACATTGTACCAGGATGAAGGGAGGGTTGAAGGAGGTTAGAGATATTACACAGAATATACAGCACACAGCCATTCGGCCCAACCAGGCCATGCCAGCCTTTATGCTCTACTCGAGTCTCCTCTGGTCCTTCCTCATTTAACTATCCGCATAACCCTCTATTCCCTTCTCCCTCATATGCTTATCCAGCCTCCCCTTAAAATGTGTCTATATTATTTGCTTCAACCACTCCCTGTGGTAGCGAGTTCCACATTCTCACCACTCTCTGGGTAAAGAGGTTTCTTCTGAATTCCCTATTGGATTTCTTGGTGACTGTTTTATATTGATGGCTTCTAGTTTTGCTCTTCCCCACAAGTGGTAAGATAGGGTAGGTGAGGCAACGAAGGGTTTTAAAAATAAGGATGCGCATTTTAGATTTGAAGCATTGATGCGAGGCCTCAGGAGCCGATGTTGGTCAGTGAAGACACGTGTGATGGGCCAACAGGACTTGGTGTGAGGAAAGGACAGGTCAGCAGAATTTTGAATGAGCTGGAGTTTATGGCGAGCAGAGGATGGGAGAGCACTGGAGTAAGCGAGTCTACAGATGATACAGGTGCGGGTGAGGGTTTCGGTGGCGGAGGTATGTGACGCTGGCGAGGCCACATTTATTGAAAGTCACCGCGAGAAGGTTCTGGGGGCCATTTCGTACATTAAGAGTCCACCACGTAGTGTGGGACTGGAGTCACGTGGGGTCCAGACTGGGTAGGGGTGGCAGGTGTTCCCTTTAAGCTGCGTGGCCCTCAAGGCCCCGCGCAGCCAGCTTTTAAATCAAAAAAACGCGCACACGGGGTATTTTGACTGGGTCGCGCGGCCCCCTCCCCCCCAAAAATTACAGGGAACATTGGTGGCAGGTTCCCTTCACTCAAGACCCCACTTTGAGTGTCGCTGTAATGGGGTTAAGCGGAATACCTCCTGTTCTTAACAGAAAACGCTGGAAAAACTCAGCAGGCCGGGCAACATCCGTGGAGAGAGAAACAGAGCCAACGTTACAGGTCAAAACCCAAATGACTGTTTCTCTCTCCACGGATGTTGCCTGGCCTGCTCAGTTTTTCCAGCGTTTTCTGTTGTTACTTCGGATTTCCAGCATCCGCAGTATTTTTTGCTGTCATACCTCCTGTTCTTGCCTGCTACACTAGCATGACTTACCGTAGGACTCATAGCCATCCACGGATTTGACGGTGAGGAGGAGGTGCTGGTCTTGCAGATACTCAATATCCGACACAATTGGCTTCAACTTTAAAATAAAATACACGGATCATTCCTGATTAAATGGACAACCTGCTAACAATCAGCCTTGTGAAATATAATAATCTTGTGTTGTTACTAGACATATTTAGTACAGTGGCATCTATACTCGGCGTGGAAAAAAAGGGTATTTGGTGTAATCTTGCATCACACTCGCAATTCATTGCTTCTAATTGCTCCCAGCAACACACCCTCACTCACCAGACTTTCAGTCTAGCGAGGTGTCACACTCGGCTCACTCCCACCTCGCAGTCAGAAGGCTGTGGCTTCAAACCCCACTCCAGAGACTTGAGCACAAATATCCAGGCCGACACTCCCAGCGCAGTGCTGAGGGAGTGCTGCACTGTCAGAGGTGCCGTCTTCTGGATGAGACGTTAAACCGAGGCCCCATCTGCTCTCTCGGGTGGACGTAAAAGATCCCACAGCACTATTTCGAAGAGGAGCAGGGAAATTCTCCCCGGTGTCCTGGGGCCAATATTTATCCCTCAATCAACATCACCAGCAGATTATCTGGTCATTATCTTATTGCTGTGTGTGATAGCTTGCTGAGTGAAAGTTGGCTGCCGCGTTACAGACATTACAAGAATGACTACACTTCAAAAAGTGCGTTATTGGCTGTAAAGCGCTTTAAGGCACTATAGAAATGCAAGTCTTTCTTTTCTTTCTTAAACTCAGTGATCAATCACAAGCATGAAAACGCCTGGCCTGTGGAAAGAGTTGCGGTCTGTTTGAATTACCGTCGGGAGTTGCCTCGAAGACCAGCCAACCTTCAGAAAGTTGATGTTGTCGCTGCTTTGCGTGTCGTTTTCTGAACTTTTCTTGAATTCTGCAACAGAACAGGTGAAGTTATTTTTCTCCGGTCCCTAATGCGCTGACCCCTGCTGGGGTAAACCTGCTCCGTACCGACAGCTCTCCAGCAACCAGTGCGAGTCTAGGCAGCTAATGTTGGCAGGCTGTTCAAACTTTTGAAAAAAACTCACAGGATGTGGGCGTCGCTGGCAAGGCCAGCATTTATTGCCCATCCCTAATTGCCCTCGAGGTGGCGGTGAGCCACCTTCTTGAACCGCTGCAGTCCATGTGGTGAAGGTGCTCCCACGGTGCTGTTAGGGAGGGAGTTCCAGGATTTTGACCCAGCGAAGATAAAAAAACAGCGATATATTTCCAAGTCGGGATGGAGTGTGACTTGGAGGGGAACTTGCAGGTGATGGTGTTCCGATGCGCTTGCTGCCCTCGCCTTTCTAGATCGGAGAGGTTGCGGGTTTGGGAGGTGCTGTCAATAGACGGAAGGGAGGAGGAGGATGAAGCGGCCGTCAAAACGGCTCCCCCTCCGGTCTCCATTCAACTCCAGAGGCAGAGAGCTCGGACAAATAGTCTCCACCTCAAATGTCACGCTGAAGCCCTTCCTCCCAGACACTGTCAGTCCACTGCTGGGACACACAGAGCCCACGCCCCAGCCAAGATCAGAACTCACTGAAGTCTATATTCAGACCAGAGGGCTGCAGCGGGCCCAGCAGCAAGATGAGAGGCCGCTTCAGGAGCCGGCATCGAGCATCATCGGAACAGGGTGGGAGACCAAAGACACGAGAGGCCAGAGTGGGATCGGGAGGAGGGAGTGATGATGACGAGCTACAGTAAGGCCAGGGTCACACGTACGAACAGAAGCTACCACAGGGAGTAGTTGAGGCGAGCATGGATGCATTTAAGGGAAGCTAGATAAGCACATGAGGGAGAAAGGAATAGGAGGTAGAGGAACTGACAAGGTTACAGACAAAGAGCAGGGGAGTGGGACTAATTGGAGAGCTCTTTCAAAGAGGCACGACGGGCCGAATGACCTCCTTCTGCGCTGTAAGTTTCTATGGTTTCTATGATATACTGACAGGGTGAGATGAAGAGGGGTGGGAGGAGGCTCGTGTGGAGGATAAACGCCAGCACGGACCTATGATATACTGACAGGGTGAGATGAAGAGGGGTGGGAGGAGGCTCGTGTGGAGGATAAACGCCAGCACGGACCTATGATATACTGACAGGGTGAGATGAAGAGGGGTGGGAGGAGGCTCGTGTGGAGGATAAACGCCAGCACGGACCTATGATATACTGACAGGGTGAGATGAAGAGGGGTGGGAGGAGGCTCGCGTGGAGGATAAACGCCAGCACGGACCTATGATATACTGACAGGGTGAGATGAAGAGGGGTGGGAGGAGGCTCGCGTGGAGGATAAACGCCAGCACGGACCTATGATATACTGACAGGGTGAGATGAAGAGGGGTGGGAGGAGGCTCGTGTGGAGGATAAATGCCAGCACGGATCTGTTGGGCCGATTGGCCTGTTTCTGTGCTGTAAATACGGTGTAACGAGAATGGAGTTGAATCACTCACCGAACCTTCGTTTGGCCTCCCCAGTGGAGAGGAGATCGCACCGTGAGCGGTGAATGTAGTACACCAGTTAGGAGGATGCACAGGTGAATTGCTGCCTCAGATGGCCCTGGTCTGGGAGAGGTGAATGGGCAAGGCCTGTATCTCCTATGGTCGCACAAGGTGGTACCAGGGGAAGGGCAGCTGGAAGGCGAGAGTGGTGGGAGCCTAACTGCAATGACTGAAAAAAGTAAATCAGGAAAGCCACGAAATGTGGGCTTTGACCTCCGCATGGATTCGCTGAGCGATCTCCTTGGGAGCCCTGTCCTGAATCTCTCCCCTGCATAGAAACAGTACACCAGGCACAGCACAGCGTCTTTATAAAGCAGCAAAGATGGCTACCCCATGTCCCAGTGCATGCTTCCACTGGCCACCTAGCCCCCTTGGGGTGAGAGTGAGGATTACAAGCAGAATTTCTGTCATCAGGATTAGAAAACACCGACTGCCAGCTCTCTGTAGAGCAATCCAGTCATTCCCATTCCCCCGCTCTATCCCCGTAGCCCTGCAAGTTTATTCCCCTCAAGTGCCTATCCAGTCTCCCCTTGAAAACATTGAGTGTCTCCGCTTCCACCACTTCCGTCGGCAGCGAGTTCCAGATCCTCACCACTCGCTGCGTAAATCAGTTTTCCTCACATCCCCTCTGAATCTCTTGCCCAAAACCTTAAATCTGTGTCCCCTAGTCCTTGTACCATCAACTAGTGGGAACAGCCTTTCCCCGTCTAGCCTATCCAAACCCGTCATAATCTTGTACACCTCTATCAAATCACCCCTCAACCTCCTTTGCTCTAATGAAAACAAATCCAGCTTCTCCAACCTGTCCTTGTAGCTAAGGTCCCCCATCCCCAGAACCATTCTGGTAAATCTCCTCTGCACCCTCTCAAGGGCCTTCACATCCTTCCTAAAATGTGGTGACCAGAACTGGACGCAATACTCCAGTGTAAGCAGACGCACACTCGGAACCACAGAAACTACAGCAAACAGACTCTCAACTCAATGCCGAAACTACAGCACAAAGTCTCTTGCATACAGCAGGACAGTTACAGAATACAAATGATGTGCATAAAATCAATCCCAGCCACTTACAGCAGTGAGTGCGGTTTCAACAGAGTGCTGCGAGTTGGGTGAGTCAGGGAGGCTCAACTGGTTGCTAAAAATCAAACTTGTTTGTTTCACATTTACTGTTGCTGTCTTACTGTTTAAAATCTAAATTTCCCAGCTTTAAGCAGGGTTATAAAGGGATATACAAGGCCTACAATTCAGAGCAGCTGAAGGCAGTTAATTAGGGAAACTAATTTAACTAGCTCTCCTGTAGCTGGGCTCAGCAAGTCTCCCTTGTTTCAGGGCCTATAAAACAGGCTTTGAAGTGCGATTCGGACTTTTCCTCAAAGGCCGGTCAATCTCGCAGACCGGCGGCGGCGTTCCCTGCCACGCCACGATTCAAAAAGTGACGCGGGCAAGAGGAAGCAGCTGATTGGGTGAGTACGGCCAGGTGAGTATTTATACTACTCTATAGTTTGACAGTTAAGGTTAATAGCTTATAAAGTTTAGAAGGTCTTAATTTTTGCGGTTATAGTTTCTAAGGTCTCTGTTGTGTATCGGGGAGTGCTAGTAACCAAGGGCCCTTGAGTATATCATTGAATTGTAGTGTAATTGATCTGATTTAATTTAATTTAAATTAATTGAAGGGTAAGTCATCACAGCACAGCTCGGCCCCATGGCATGCTCCTCCTGCACTATGTGGGAAATCAAGGACACTTCCTGTGTTCCTGACGACCATGTGTGCGGGAAGCGTATCCAGCTACTGGCAGACTGCATTGTGGCGCTGGAGCTGCGAATGGATACATACTGGAGCATTCGCGATGTTGAGGACGTCATGGATATCACGGTTAATCAGTTGGTCACACCGCAGGTAAAGGCTGCACAGGCAGGAAGGGAATGGGTGACCGCCAGGCAGAGTAGTAGGTGCAGGCAGGTAGTGCAGGGGTCTCCTGTGGCCATCCCCCTCTCAAACAGATATAGCAATTTGGATATTGTTGAGGGAGATGGCTTATCGGGGGAAGGCAGCAGCAGCCAACTTCCTGGCACCGTGGGTGGTTCTGCTGCACAGGACAGGAGGAAAACGAGCGGGAGAGCTATAGCGATAGGGGATTCTATTGTAAGGGGAATAGATAGGCGTTTCTGCAGCCGCAAACGAGACTCCAGGATGGTATATTGCCTCCCTGGTGCAAGGGTCAAGGATATCTCGGAGCGGCTGCAGGGCATTCTGGAGGAGGAGGGTGAACAGCCAGTTGTCGTGGTGCATATAGGTACCAACGATATAGGTAAAAACCGGGATGAGGTCCTAAAAGCTGAATATAGGGAGTTGAGGTAGTAAATTAAAAATGACCTCAAAAGATAGTAACCTCTGGATTGCTACCAGTGCCACGTGCTAGTCAGAGTAGAAATAGAAGGATATTTCAGGTAAATACGTGGCTAGAGGAATGGTGCAAGGGGGAGGGATTCAAATTCCTGGGACATTGGAACTGGTTCTGGGGGAGGTGGGACCAGTACAAACTGGACGGTTTGCACCTGGGCAGGACCGGGACCGATGTCCTAGGGGGAGTGTTTGCTAGTGCTGTTGGGGAGGGTTTAAACTAAAATGGCAGGGGGTTGGGAACCTGTGCAGGGAGACAGAGGAAAGGGAAGCAAGGATAGAAGCAAAAGACAGGAAGGAGAAAAGCAAAAGTGGCAGTCAGAGAAATCAAGGGTGTAAATCAAACATGGCCACAGTAAACAATAATTCTAAAATGTCTAAGTGTTAAAAAAATCAAGCCTGAAGGCTTTGGCCGAGAAATTCAGTGGCCTGCGCCACCAGTTTGCGCCCAAAGAGGGCACTCAGTGGCTTTTGCGCCACTGGCCACACCTACCGCGATATTTAGCGGGGCGCTAATGGCGGCGTTAGCCTGTAGCGCTGCGCCGCCACCGATGACGTCATCGGTGTGCGCAGCGCCCCGATGGCCATATTTGGTCCCGCCCGCCTCTTCAGCGCCGGCCGCAAATAGCGACCGGTACACAGGGGCCTACCTGTGGCGGTAGTGGCGCTAGTTAAGGTGGAGGTGCGGCCGGCCGCTTTTTCGGCACCCGCCTGCCCGCACCTCCGTCCTCCTACACCACCCCCCACCCCGGCGGCATTGCCGGCTGTTTCCCGAGAGCCCGGCACTTCTCCTTGGTGCCGGGCTCATTTGCCGGCACTCGCGAGCGGGGATCGCGCTGTTGCAGGCACCTCCCCTCCCCCTCAACAGTGGGAGGAAGGCCTGCAGTACCGCAGCCTGCCGTGCCGCAGCGTGTGGCGCTGCGGCCCTTAGCGCGCCGAAATTCAGTTTCAGCGCCCCAAGCGGGGCGCGGGAAGCCTCGTTTAGCGGCCCGTTTCCATTTGGGGCGCAGAAACTGAATATCCGGGTGGCGCAAGTGGCTCTGCTCGCAGCGGTAATTCCGGCGCCCAGGCGAGCTTGGCGCCCCACTGAATTTTTAGCCCTTTGTGTCTTAATGCGAGGAGCATTCGTAATAAGGTGGATGAATTAGCTGCGCAAATAGATGTAAACAGATATGATATAATTGGGATTACGGAGACATGTCTCCAGGGTGACCAAGGCTGGGAATTCAACATCCAGAGGTATTCAATATTCAGGAAAGACAGGCAAAATGGAAAAGGAGGTGAGGTAGCATTGCTGGTTAAAGAGGAGATGAACACAATAGTAAGGAAGGATATTAGCTCTGATGGTGGAATCTATATGGGTAGAGCTGAGAAATACTAAGGGGCAGAAAACATTAGTGGGAGTTGTATACAGACCCCCAAACAGTGATGCTGAGGTTGGGGATGGCACTAAATAGGAAATTAGAGACGCGTGCAATAAGGGCACAGCAGTTATCATGGGTGACTTTAATCTACATATAGATTGGGCTAACCAAATTAATAACAATACTGTGGAGGAGGAATTCCTGGAGTGCATACAGGCTGGTTCCCTGGACCAATATGTCGAGGAACCAACTCGAGAACAGGCCATCTTAGACTGGGTATTATGTAATGAGAAAGGATTAATTAGCAATCTTGTTGTGCGAGGCCCCTTGGGGCGGAGCGATCATAATATGATCGAATTCTTTATTAAGATGGACAGTGAAGTATTTGACTCAGAGACTAGGGTCCTGAATTTAAATAAAGGAAACTACGATGGTATGAGGCGCAAGTTGGCTAGGATGGATTGGGGAACGTTACTTAAAGGGTTGATGGTGGCTAGGCAATGGCAAACATTTAAAGATCGCATGGATGAACTACAGAATTTGTTCATCCCTGTTTGGCATAAAAATAAAACAAAAAAGGTGACTCAACCGTGGCTAACAAGGGAAATTAGGGATAGCATAAGATCCAAGGAGAGGACATATAAATTGGCCAGAAAAAGTAACAAACCAGAGAATTGGGAGCAGTTTAGGATTCAAAGGAGGACAAAGGGATTAATTAAGAGGGAGAAAATAGAGTATGAGAGTAAGCTTGCAGGGAATATAAAAACTGACTGTAAAAGCTTCTATAGATATGTGAGGAGAAAAAGATTGGTGAAGTCAAGCATAGGTCCCTTGCAGTCAGAATCAGGGGAATTTATAATGGGGAACAATGAAATGGCAGACCAATTAAATACATACTTTGACTCTGTCTTCACATCATAGGGTACCTTAAGGAAGTGGCCCTAGAAATAGTAGATGCATTACTGGTCATCTTCCAAAATTCGATAGACTCTGGAACAGTACCCATGGATTGGAGGGTAGCTAATGTAACCCCAGTATTCAAAAAAGATGGTAGAGAGAGAAAACGGGGAATTATAGGCCGGTAAGCCTGACATCGGTAGTGGGGAAAATGCTAGAGTCCATTATAAAAGATGTAATAGCAGAGCACTTGGAAAACAGTGACAGGATCGGACAAAGTCAACATGGATTTACAAAAAGGTAAATCGTGCTTGACTAATCTACTGGAATTGTTTGAGGATGTAACTGGTAGAATAGATAAGGGAGAACCAGTGGATGTGGTGTATTTGGACTTTCAGAAGGCTTTCGATAAGGTCCCGCATAAGAGATTAGCGTGCAAAATTAAGGCACATGGGACTGGGGGCAAGGTATTGACTTGGATAGAGAACTGGTTGGCAGACAGGAAGCAAAGAGTTGGAATAAACGGATCTTTCTCAGAGTGGCAGGCAGTGACTAGTGGGGTACCGCAGGGATCGGTGCTATGACCCCAGCTATTCACAATATATATTAATCATCTAGACGAGGGAACTAGATGTAATATCTCCAAGTTTGCAGATGACACAAAGCCGGGTGGGCGTGTATGCTGTGAGCCGGATGCCGAGAAACTCCAGTATGATTTGGACAGGTTGGGCAGATGCAGTATAATGTGGATAAATGCGAGGTTATCCACTTTGGTGGCAAAAACAGGAAGACGGATTATCTGAACGGCAATAGACTGGGAGAAAGGGAAGTGCAATGAGACCTGGGTGTCCTTGTGCACCAGTCGCTGAAGGTAAGCATGCAGGTGCAGCAGGCGGTTAAGAAGGCAAATGGTATGTTGGCCTCATAGCGAGAGGATTCGAGTACAGGAGCAAGGATGTCTTGCTGCAGTTGTACAGGACCTTGGTGAGAAGACACCTTGAGTATTGTGTGCAGTTTTGGTCACCTTATCTGAGGAAGGATGTTCTTGCCATGGAGGGAGTGCAGCGAAGATTCACCAGGCTGATACCTGGGATGGCAGGAATGACGTATGAGGAGAGATTGGGTCGATTGGACTTATATTCGCTGGAGTTTAGAAGAATGAGAGGGGATCTCATTGAAACTTATAAAATTCTAACAGGACTAGAGAGACTAGATGCAGGAAGGATGTTCCCGATGGCCGGGGAGTCCAGAACCAGGGGTCACAGTCTGAAGATAAGGGGTAAGCCATTTAGGACTGAGATGAGGAGGAATTTCTTCACCCAGAGAGTGGTGAACCTGTGGAATTCTCAACCCACAAGGCAGTTGAGGCCAATTCATTAAATATATTCAAGAAGGAGTTAGATATATTTCTTAAGGCTAAAGGGATCAAGGGATATGGGGAGAAGGCAGGGACAGGGTACTGAATTTGGATGATCAGCCATGATCTCATTAAATGGCGGAGCAGGCTCGAGGGGCTGAATGGCCGACTCCTGCTCCTATCTTCTATGTTTCTGTGATTGACGGGGTAATTACCCAAGCATCTCCATTCTGGCCGGTGTCTCTACATGCAGCCTTTCTTTGTTTATTAATTCTCAGGATGTGGGCGTTGCTGGCAAGGCCGGCGTTTATTGCTCATCCCTTAGTTGCCCTGAGGGGGTGGTGGTGAGCCGCCTTCTTCAATCGCTGAGTAGCGGCTTGATACAACCGAGGTGCTCGTTAGACCACTTCCGAGGGCAGTTAAGAGTCAGCCACGTTGGTGTGGTGTGAGTCACCTACAGGCCCAGACTGGGTCGGGACGGCAGGTTTCCTTCCCTAAAGGGACATTTGTGAACCAGTTGGGTTTTTACGACAATCTGACAGCTTCATGGTCATTTTTACTGACACCAGATTTTTATTTCCAGATTATGTTTTTTTAACGGCAAACGCACTATCAGGTTTAAAGATCCGTAAACCGGAGTAGCCGGGCTCCTGCATTTGCTGCAATACAGCAACCCTATAGTGGTGCCCAGCACTCGGGCAGCACCTGCCTAAGTCATAGGGAGAGCAAGGCGATGGATCAAAATATCCAAGTGCCTTGAATCAAGACAGAGACACCATTTGTTGGCACATTGCAGGGACCGTGCTACTCTTTGGCCCTTTCGGCTACAATCCCTTCTTGGTCAGCTCGAACCCCCTGTGAATGCGGACAGTTTGAAGCTGGACTTTAATCACGCCAGATTATTCTGAAGAAACATTGCACTGGGAGGAGAAGGGGGCTTCCATTCACCAAGTTACTCACCTTCCAGGCAAGCGGAGTAGAACTCAATGAAGAACTTAGTTCTGCTGGCAGTTTTCACAATGGCTTCGATGTTCTCGAAGTCGATGTAGGCCTGGTCCGACGTCTTGGAGAGGCCTGGGTTTAAACATGAAGCAGGAATGAGCAATAAGCCGCGAGACTTTGTCGGTTTCTTGCCTTGGTACTAAAATCCTTGGAGTCCAAGTCACCCCAGGCCAGCCCCACGTGCTTTCATTAAACAGCCTGTTAGCTCAAAAAACTGGCAGAAGAATTAGGAGCAGGAGTCAGCCATTCGGCCCCTCGAGCCTGCTCCGCCATTCAATAAGATCGTGGCTGATCTTAGACCTCAATTCCACTTCCCTGCCTGATCCCCACATCTCTCGTTTCCCGTCGTGCCCAAAATTCTATTGATCTCAGTCGTGAAGCCTGGCCGAAGCTCCCCCTACACCTGCCTTCTCAGTGCTGAATGGAGTAGAGCAGCAGGAAAATTCAATCTTAAATTGCTGACTCTCACACACACACAATCGCGCACCCAGTCAATCCCGTGCGCCGGACGCTCAGTGGGTAAATGCACCAACCAGTACGGAGACATTCACACCAAGTTCCCAAGTCCGATGCCTGGCCTGTGCAGAGCTGGCTGATCTTAGCCCGGGCAATGGCAGGTGTTACAACTGGCCTCGCTGGGGAAAGAGAGGTGGTGAAAGGCAGAGACAACGATCCAGGGTTTCCTGCTCCTGATCACGATCGAGTGACCATCGCTGCACAGCGTTACGTGTGTATGTTAGACAATCGCAGGATCGGACTCGGCTCAAACCGCCCCCCCCCCCACAGTCAAATAGCTTGGCCTTCTGGGCTCACATATGAAGCATGGTCATTTGGGCAAGAGTGCGGCCAGCGCCGGTGAAACCATGTCCCAGCAAGAGTCGGAGAGGAAAACAAAAATTCCCTCACAAATCACACTGAAGTGTCTGAGACGAGCGGTGCCCAGCTTAGTGTGTTTTGGGAAGCTTGTCACATTCTGATGGAAGCCTGGGTCACATCGCGCTGCTGATCAAGTCCAGGCTCGCAGCTATTTTCAGTGACTGCCTTTATTATTCACCGTCTAACCACAGCAGACGCGAGTACAGTGCTCGCCAGAAGCACCTTTAATGGACTCTCGGGGGGCCCAGGGAAGCGTGAATGACAAGGAATCGTATTCAGATAATCCCTGCTGCTGTGGGCGGCTGCACTCGCCTCAGCTGTGGGCCCAGCAGACACTCGCAGCTGCTTCAGTAACACAATACAGAACACAAATAACAGGCCCCTCACATTCACAATGAATGACGCAGTCTCTTTATAATCGTCTGCAACCCACAGTCACAACAACCAGGAACGATTCATGTGCAGCTACAGATACTACAGACATCAGCAGCCCACTCACGGTCAACCCCTGGACTCGGTCACATACCAGGCCGCTCAGCTGGCAGTTTATTTAGTTAACCCTTCATTTCCTTCCATTTCGGGAGCTATGAAAGACTTGCTCTGTGCTATTGACTTACAGAAATCATGATTTTAGTGGTGAAAGTTTGCTCCTCATAAGAAAGACTTGCATTTATATCGCGCTTTTCAGGACATCACAAAGTGCTTTATAGCCAATGAAGTACATAAAATTTACAGCACAGAAACACGCCATTCGGCCCAACCAGTATTTGTTCTCAACACCAGCCTCCTCCCACCCTTCTTCATCGAACCCCATCAACATATCCTTCTATTCCCTTCTCCCTCGTGTATATCCAGCTTCCCCTTAAATGCATCTATGCTATTTGCCTCAACTACACCATGTGGTAGCGAGTTCCACATCCTCACCTGCTTACTTATTTACTCTGGGTGAGTAAAGTAAGTAAGTAGTCACTGTTAACATAGGAAATCCAGCAGCCAATTTGCACACACAAAGGTCCCACAAACAGCAGTGTGATGATGACCAGATAATCTGTTTTAGTGATGTTGACTGAGGGCTAAATATTGGCCCAGGACACCCGGGAGAGCTCCCCTGCTCCTCTTTGAAATAGTGCCGTGGGATCTTTTACATCCGAGAGAGCAGACGGGGCCTCGGTTTAACGTCTCATCCGAAAGATGGCCCCTCCGACAGTGCGGCGCTCCCTCAGTACTGCGCTGGAGTGCCAGCCTGGATTTTTGTGCTCAAGTTTCTGGAGTGGGACTGGAACCCACAACCTTCTGACTTAAGAGAGAGTGACAACCACTGAGCATGGGCATTACATTGCCCGGTGTGGCACTGAGTCGCACGGAGCAGGCTTGATCCACGCAGCGGTGGCAAATGGGAGTGCTATAATTGGCCCTAGTGCCTTTGTGCTTTGGAACCAAAGAGTAGCTAGGATCCATTCCCGTCCCTGATGCCTGTCGCAACCCCCTGCTGGAAGTTGCACAAGGACAGGTTTGACTCAGCCGTGATTCCCTCCACGCCCCTCACCAGTTGAATACCTTGATGATCTTCAGTGTCTGGCCTCACCCATCAGGAAAGAGTAGGAACTGGAGGAAATATGGAACTCTCCCCGACTCCAAAAGGCTGTGGATGCTGGGGGCAAATTGGAAAATTTTCAAGACCAGAGATTGATAGATTTTTGTTGGGAAAGGGTATCGAGGGATACGGACCAAGGAGGGTAAATGGAGTTGTGGTGACGATCAGCCATGATCTAATGGAATTGCGGAGCAGCCTCGAGGGGCTGAGTAGCCTCTTGTTCCTACGTTCCCTGTTCTGATGCCCCATGTAAATGCACCCACCTTTTTTGGATACAAATTGCGACGTCACACCAACTTCGAAAGTGCCAAAGACCGGTGAGTGGTCACTCGTCACAATATCGTCTGTGCAACCTGAGAGAGAAAAAGAAACAGAAAATATTATCTTAATAACTGGTAGGGTCCACGCACACCATCAGCAAAAGGAGTGGGCTTGATGGGCTGAATGGCCTTATTTTGATCTGTGTTTTCTTGCCTCTGTTCAGTTTATTTGTTTTTAAGTTGGTCTCTGTACTCCAATATTGGAGACATTTGGCAGAGCAAGTAATCGAAGGTCGCTCCTTAATCTCGTATCGCGAATGGCCACTGATCTGATACGTACCCGATCTCTAGATCTAAAGAAGCTGGGAATGTTTACATTTCAGAAAAAGCTGTTCAAGGGAGATCTTATTGAGATATTTAAGATTATGGACAAACTGAACCCTAATAATGTGTTTGAAATAATCACAACCTCTACTCAGGGGCACTGACACAAGATTAGAAGAACTAGCATTCAACTTAGTTTAGAATTTAACTACTATAATGGTGGCCTTTTTTCGGGGGGGGGGGATCAAGGGGAGAAACTACACAGGGAGCCAGATAGTGTCAGAAAATTCAAGAGAACTGCAGAGATATTTGGTAGAGCAAGTAATTGGGTTTTATGTGAGAGAGGAGAGACAGACAGAGACAGAGAGAGACTATCTGGATAATTGCAATGGATGCAGGGACCAGTAAACCCACAAACTATAAGACCACTCCCCCGCAGAGGAGTTAGAAAATAATGTTTGATCCAAGGACTGAAAGGAGCAAGGAACAAAGATGGACTTCACTACCATACAGTGTTTGCTCTCACACACACACGTACACAGTGTATTAATCGTCTCACAAGCCAAGGCCCAGAATTGTATACACTTAGCTCTTGTTTGAAGGTGGGGGAGAGGGGGGGGAGAGGGGGTGGGGGAGTCCACCACACACACGGTCCGCAAGCATCAGCTTCGAAAGCGTTTCCCAGTCGCTGAGGGTTCGGTGCTGAGTTGCAACAGCTGGTTCCTTGTGGCATTTTGGGTCTGATCCCATGATTACTGGGTATCTGATTCCACGGAGAGCCAGACACTGATGAAGACCACATGTGCTTGTTCTTTGGTGCGGTTTGGGTTGGGTTGGATTGGATTTAGGTGGGGGTGGGGGGAAGACAATGAGGAGGGAATTCTACACATGAAAAACATGGGAAAGGAAATATACAAACTGCAAGAAATGTTATTACAATGAACGACAGACTTGCATTTATATTCTGTTTCTCTCAAAATACTTTACCTACAATTAATTACTTTAAAATACAGCAGCTGTGGGCAAATGTGGCAGCAATTTGGGCACAGCAAGATCCCAGAAACAGCAAGATCAACAACCTGAGGCAGAGGGAAGAATATTAGCCAGGGAACTCCAGCTCTTCGAAAAGGTGTCATGGGATCTTTCATGTCACCCCCTTGCAGGCAGACGGGCTTTCAGTTCAACATCTTGTCCAATGAAGCTTCAATAGCTAACTTACATAGTTACAGCACAAAAACAGGCCATTCAGCCCATCATGCCTGTGCTGGCTCTTTGAAAGAGCAGTCGTGCTTAGTCCCACCCCCCCGCCTTTTGTCCGTCACCCTGTAGGTTCCTCTATATCCTTCTGTTCCATTCTCTCTCGTGTTTAGCTAGCTTTCCCTTTAATGCATCTACGCTATTCGCCTCAACTACTCCTGTGGAAACCACTCTCTGGGTAAAGAAGTTTCGCCTGAATTCCCTACTGGATTTATTAGTGCCCATCTTACTACATTAATGACCCCTAGTTTTGGTCTCACTCGCAAATGGCAACATCTTCTCTACGTCTACCCTATTAAACCCTTGCATAATCTTTAAAGCCTGTTACCCAATCCCCGACTCCAACTTGAATGTTCTTCAATTGTCTGATTTCCGAATCGTTTCAGACATTCACACAAGCCACACCGAACCTGGCCTCGTCCCGCATCAGTGACAAACATGCAGCTTTCTCTTCCCTTCAATATTCTCCCCCACAATCTTGGACCTCTTCAGCTTTGAAAGCAGACAAAGGAGAAGAGACCTTTTAGAGAATGACGTCGGGAAGAACTTTTTCCACAGTGATCGATGCCAGGAATAGTCTCTGGGTAGGGGAGGCGAAATCTCTGGAGTCTCTCAAGTGGCAGATGCAGCAATGGGGGACGAGAGAGGGGGCAGGGTCGACAGAAGGATGAGCTAGATGGGCCGAATGGCTGCCTTTGTCTGCACTTTGTGAAGACACTGATTCACGCAAGGGGAACAAATATTCCTGGCTGATTTTTCTCACACTTCTAGTTGGGGGACACAGACACCTGGAAGGAGTTGGCAGCAGAGAAGAGAGAGCGCGGGATCAGAGGACAGCAAGGACTTGGAAGGAGTCGGCAGCATCAGATACAAATCCAGCGAATCCCAAAAGAACAGCAAAATTAGGGAGTGACGTCACAGGGTAGCAGGTAGGTGATTTGGTGGGTGAGTATTGGCTTTTTTTTTCTTTTAACTAGTTAAACAAATTAATATAACTATAAATAATCGTGTGAATAAAGACTTTAAGAGCGAGAGGAAGATCGGGGAGGCCATAGTGGTAAGGGGTTCGATAGTTAGGGCGTTTCTGCGGCTGCAGACAGACTTGTCCAAGTTAATAGCCACTTGGACAAGTGTGGATTAACTAAGGAAAGCCAGCATGGATTTGTTAAAGGCAAATCACGTTTCACGAACTTGATCGAGATTTTTGATAAAGTAACAGAGAGGGTTGATGAGGACAATGCGGTTGACGTGGTGTACACGGATTTCCAAAAGGCATTTGTAAATGTGCCACTTAATAGGCTTGCCAGCAAAGTTGAAGTGCATGGAATAAAAGGGAGAGTGGCAGCATGGATACGGAATTGGCAAAGTGACAGGAAACAGAGAGTGGTGGTGAACGGTTGTTTTCCGGACTGGAGGTAGGTATACAGTGGTGTTTCTCGGGGTCGGTTCTAGGACCACTGCTTTTCTTGATATATATTAATGACTTGGATGTGGGTGTACAGGGCACAATTTCAACATTTGCAGATGATACAAAACCTGGAAGTATAGTGAAGAGAATAGTGATCGACTTCAAGAAGATATAGACAGGCTGGTGGAATGGGCAGACACATGGTAGATGAAATTTAACACAGAAAAGTGCGAAGCAATACATTTTGGTGGGAAGAATGAGGAGAGGCAGTATAAACTAAAGGGTACAATCCTAAAGAGGGTGCAGGAACAGAGAGACCTGGGGGTATATGTGCACAAATCGCTGAAGGTGGCAGGACAGGTTGAGAAAACGGTTAAAAAAGCATACAGGATAGTGGGCTTCATAAATAGAGGCAGAGTACAAAAGTGTGGAAATGATTATGAACCTTTATAAAACACTGGTTCAGCCTCAACTGGAGTATTGTGTCCAATTCTGGGCATCGTGCCTTAGGAAGGATGTGAAAGCCTTAGAGAGGGTGCAGAAAAGATTTACAAGAATGGTTCCAGGGATGAGGGACTTCAGTTACGTGGATAGACTAGAGAAGCTGGTGTTGTTCTCCTTAGAGCAGAGAAGGTTGAGAGGTGTTCAAAATCATGAGGGGTCTAGACAGAGTATTGGCGGAAGGGTCGAGAACCAGAGATCCCAGATTCAAGGTGATTGGCTAAAGAAAAAGGCGGCATGAGGAAAGACTTTTTTACACAGCGAGTGGTTAGGATCTGGAATGCACTACCGGTGAAGGCAGACTCAATTGTGGCTTCCAAAAGAGAATTGGATAAGTACCTGAAGGAAAAAAATTTGCAGGGCTACGGGGAATGGGCAGGGAAGCAGAACCAGCTGAAGCGCTCTTGCGGAGAGCCGACATGGGCTCGACGAGCCGAGTGGCCTCCTACTGTGCTGTAATGATTCTATGATTCTATTCCGTTATGTCCACATTTAGAATGGGAATTGCCAGTGTAAACTGATCACGCTGTAATTACACCCTCCCACCACTGGTGCCACTGTTGTACCTCTGTTTTGCCTCTTCTGGCTCCTCAGCTTGTACTGCAGAGGTATTTCTATGCTCCAACCAACTCTACTTCGCATATTCCAGTAGGTATTGTTATTTAAATAAACCTACATTGGCTCCATGTCTGGCAATGCCTCGATTTTAAAATTCTCATTGTTTTCAAATCCCTCCATGGTCTCCCCCCTCCCTAACTCTAACCTCCTCCAGCCCCACAACCCTCCAAGTTATCTGCGCTCCTCCAATTCTGGCCTCTTGCCCATTCCTGATTTCCTTCGCTCCACCATTGGCGGCCGGCCCTAAGCTCTGCAATTCCCTCCCTAAACCTCTCCACCTCTCTCACCTCCTTTAACACACTCCTTAAAATCTACCTATTTGACCAAGCTTTAGGTCACCTTTCCTAATATCTCCTTATGTGGCTCGGTATGACTGAGAAGAGACTTAATTGAGGTGTATAAAATTATGAGGGGCCTCGATAGAGTGGATAGGAAGGGCCTATTTCTCTTAGCAGAGAGGTCAATAACCAGGGAATTAAAGTACAGGAAACTCTCGATTTACCAGCACCCAAATAACTGGAAATCTCTGTTAACCGGCAAAATTCAGGAGTAGGTTCAGGTAGGTTTTACTTCATATTAGTGGCCGTTCCTGGATCTGTGGCCGTGTAACCGGGGTTCCTGCACCTGTTGCTATGCAACAGGGACGCCTGGATCTGTGGCTGGGGTTCCTGCACCTGTTGCCATGCAACAGGGATGCCTGGATTTGTGGTCGTTTACGGGGCTCTTGTACCTTTTACTATACCTCTCTGTAATCCGGACTTTTTGATAAACCGGCACCACGCCGGTCCCGAATAAAAAAGTTTCCTGTAATTGGTAGAAGGATTAGAGGGGAGTTGAGGAGAACCTTTTTCACCTAGAGGGCAGCGAGGGGCTGGAACTCTCTGCCTGAAAGGGCGGTAGAGGCAGAAACCCTCATCACATTTAAATAGTACTTGGATATGCACCTGAAGTGCTGTAACTTACAGGGCTACAGGATGGGATTAAGCTGGTTAGCTCTTTGTCGGCCGGCACAAACACAATGGGCCGAATGGCCTCCTTCTGTGACGAATGTTGGCCTTTATTTCAAGGGGGAGAGAGTGTAAAAGTAGGGAAGTCTGCTACAACTGTACAGGGCGTTGGTGAGACCACACCTGGAGTACTGTGTACAGTTTTGGTCTCCTTATTTAAGGAGGGATATACTTGCATTGGAGGCAGTTCAGAGAAGGTTCACGAGGTTGATTCCTGGGATGGAAGGGTTGTCTTATGAGGAAAGGTTGAGCAGGTTGGGCCTACACTCATTGGAGTTTAGAAGAATGAGAGGTGAACTTATTAAAACATAAGATTCTGAGAGGGTTGGACAGGGTAGATGCTGAGAGGATGTTTTCCCCTCGTCAGGGTATCTAGAACGAGGGGACATAGTCTCAGAATAAGGGGTCACCCATTTAAGACGGAGATGAGGAGGAATTTCTTCTCTCAGGGTCGTGAATCTGTGGAATTCTCTACCCGAGAGAGCTGTGGAAGCGGAGTCATTGAATATATTCAAGGCTGAGATATTCAGATTTTTGAGCAACAGGGGAGTCAAGGGTTATGGGGAGCGGGCAGGAAAGTGGAGTTGAGGCCAAAATCGGATCAGCCATGATCTCATGAAATGGTGGAGCAGGTTCGAGGGGCCGAATGGCCTGCTCCTGCTCCTATTTCTTATGTTATGATTCTGTGGTATCAAATTTTGTTCGATAATCGCTCCCGTGAAGCGCCTTGGGGCATCTTACTATGTTAAAGGTGCTAAATTGTATAAATGCAAGTTATTTTTGTCTTAAGTCTCGACATTTACTTTACAGAACTGCTTATCAAATTGATCACCACCTGTTCAAAACCTGCTGCAGGTGCACATGCCCCTTGGTGAATTGGACCATATTAAAAAGGAGGTATATTCGATTGAACAGTCAACATATAAAGGGTGATACATGTATATTTACCAGATCATGTCTGCCTTCGATCTGGCAGTCCAAGCTTTAGAACTGATGGTTGGAAGCATAACGCTGCACCCTCTTAGTAATACTGCCATTTATACAGCCCTTTAGCACGGTGAAGGGACAATGAGGCAAATGGCCTACTCCTGTTGCCATTAAATATCCCAAAACTATTCACAAACTGAACTGTTTGACATTTGTGATAATGGAGCAATTCAGCAGAACGCACTATGAAATAAAAATTACTCTTGCAGCGTTATCGAAGTGGAGGGGACCCAAGACACGTAACTCACCGTACGAATTACAAATGATGTGGGTCTCGGGGTACGGTTTCCACAAAATTCTGTCACACCACGATGGAACGTTGGTGCGGACCTGTCGATAGAAAGAACAGCTGCATTTACACTGCGCTCTGATTTATTCTACCAGGCTCTTGGGCTGCGTGATCCTGCGTCACTTGGCCAGTTTTTCATGCTTCCTTTCGACCTCACCTCTAAGCGCCATTCACGCACCGTGTCTCATTATTTATCTCATTGTGCCTCCTATTGTCACATGCTAATATTACTTTTACCATCTAACCACCTATTCTCCACTTAAGCCCTTTGCCTTAAGGGTGGTAACTTAATACAGTAACTTTCAAAGGGAATTGGATAAATACTTGAAAAGCAAACATTTGCAGGGCTGTGGGGAAAGAGCAGGGGAGTGGGATTAATTGGAGAGCTCTTTCAAAGAGCCGGCACAGGCACGATGGGCCGAATGGCCTCCTCCTGTGCTGTATCATTCTATGATTTAAAATGCATCTGGGTTTATTCAATCACTGCAAGTCAGTGACCCTAATACTTACAGCAGCTTTATCGTGGGTGGTGGTGATAGGGGTGAGAGAAAATAACTAGAAATTGGCAAATGACTGCAAAAAGTCCTTACATACCCCGGTGGGCTTCTGCTTGTGGCAAACATACACATCCCGGGAACCTCGCTCGTATCGATACGTCGGAGGGAATGTGATCTCCTCTTCATCTACAGACAGGATGCACAAGAAAACATTTGAATCAAACCTTTCGGGTCCAGTCTTGTCCGCGAGCGACAGACAATGGGGCGTAGATTTAAAGTAATTGGAAGAAGGATTAGAAGGGAGTTGAGGAGAACTCTTTTCATCCAGAGGGTGGTGGGGGTCTGGAACTCACTCACAGCAGAAACCCTCATCACATTTAGAAAGTACCTGGATATGCACTTGAAGTGCCGGAACCTACAGGGCTACGGACCAAGAGCTGGGAAGTGGGATTAGGCTGGAGAGCTCTTTTTCAGCCGGCACGGACACGATGGGCCGAATGGCCTCCTTCTGTGCCGTAAACATTCTATAATAATGTGACGCCAGTACTTACAGAATCGAAGAAATATTTTATTTTTTTCTTTCTCCAGGTTCAGCTGGTCAACTTTCTGCAGAGGCTCAAACTCTTTCCTGTTGATGTAGTTCAGTATGTCCTGCACAGGGAAACACAGAATGAAGGAAATCAGAGGACAAACAAGCTAATGAAGAGTGACCTGCAGGAGTGCGCGACAGGAGTGGCCCACAGAATAGAATCATGATCCCATTTTGCAATATACAAATTTCAATTGCCATTAAGAAATTTTCAGTTAGTTTTAATGTGCAATAATTCTCCTGGAGTATCATTTAAAAAAAAACACACACACACCTATCTGGCAACTGATGCATCAAAATACTTCTAAACAAAAACAGCAGCTGGCGAGGGAGAAAGGAATAGAAGGATATGTTGATAGGACGAGACGATGAGGGGTGGGAGGAGGCTGATACGTAAACGCACGTGTCGAATGACCAGTTTCTGTGCAACAAATTCTATGTAATTCTGTGAAAAGAAGTGAAGCACCAAGACACACAGGCCAGAACAGTTCCCGTTTCAGTTCCCCGTCTGTGGCGAGTCTGCTGACCTCAGCTCGGGATTGAAGGTGGGGGAGGTGACTGCTACTGTTTGTCTCGGTGACCCGGAGCTATGGAGGTTGGGGGGCAGGGGGGAAGGGGTGGCGCGTGGGGTTAAACAAAAATAAGGCAGGATTTCTGCTCCCTTTGTATTCAATGTTGTATTGGTGTGCCCCTAGAAAAAGGGACCACCTCTGTAGTCTTTGTGCCGTCATAATGGGGACACCTTTTTTAGGGTTGAATACGGAGATGAGGGGTTGATGGTCAGTCAGCAAGGTAAATTTTTGTCCGTGTAGGTAATGGTTGAATTTCTTCACTCCCCTGTCTTCCCTGTCTATCTGGGCATAGTTACGCTCAGCTGAGTTCAATGAGCGTGACGCAAAAGCTATCGGCCGTTCCGAGCCATCAGGGAATCTATGGGACAATACCGCTCCTATGCCGTAAGGGGATGCATCGCACGCCAGTCTGATTGGTAGTGATGGGTTGTAATGAGCCAAAACTTTCTCGGATGTGATTAAGTCTTTACATTTATGGAAGGCACGTTTACAGTCTTCGTTCCATTTCCAAATCACTCCTGTCTGTAGAAGATCATTAAGAGGGTGTAGAATAGTTGATAAGTTCGGTAAAAATTTATGATAGTAATTTATTAATCCCAGGAATGACCTTAATTGTGAAACATTTTCAGGTGCTGGGGCTTTTATAACTGCTTCAATTTTTTCAGGTGACTTATGCAACCCTTCCTTATTAATTATGTGGCCACAATATGATATCTGATTTTGGAAAAATTCGCACTTGGGGCGATTTGCTCGTAGGCCTCGTTCTTTCAGCCTAGTGAGCACCTGCTCCAAATTGGCAAGGTGCTCGTTGTCGTTTTCTCCTGTTATAAGGATGTCGTCTAGGTAGCATTGAGTCCCCGGAATCCCTTGCAGGACTTGCTCCATAGCTCTTTGCCAGATAGCTGGAGCTGATGCTATTCCAAAAACCAGTCGATTGTACTGGTACAGGCCTTTGCGTGTGTTTATTGTGAGATACTTTTTAGAGGTCTCCTCAACCTCCATCTGTAGATATGCCTGTGCCAAGTCAATTTTTGTGAAACGTTTCCCTCCGGATAGTGAGGCGAAAATATCTTCTATCCTCGGAAGAGGATACTGTACCGTGTGAAGGACCGGGTTTACAGTCACCTTAAAGTCCCCACAGATGCAAATTTTTTTCTGTTCCTCAGAGTTATTTTTCAATGTTTTTTTCATGACTGGAACGATGGGTGTTGCCCATTCGCTCCAATCTATTTTGGATAATACACCTGCCTTTTCCAAATTCTTCAGCTCTGCCTCGACTGCCGGACGTATTGCGTATGGCACCGGTCTTGCCTTAAAAATTTTTGGAATTGCTGTATCTTCCACTTTTATTGAGGCGGTGATGCCTTTCAAGGTTCCTAGTTTCTCTTGAAACACTTCTTTGGCGTTGGCCAAGATGTCTTTTAATCGTTCAGGTATGATGTCATCATTGTTTTTTTCCTTACTGGTCACCGTCAGTGCCTGAATGGAGTGCCAGTCTAAACGTATCTTCCTTATCCATTCACGTCCCAACAACGGTGGACCACCATCTTGTAGAATGTATAAATACAACGTTTGTATTTCTTTGCCGTTGTATACCACAGGCACCCTTATTTTTCCTTTGGGGTAGACTTTCTGCCCCGTATATGTTTTTAAGATAATGGATGTGTCTTTTAGAGGTATATGCGAAAATAGCCTCTCGTAATCTCGTCGATTTATTACGGTTAGAGCTGATCCTGTATCTAGCTCCATTTTAACTGGGGACCCCGCTATTGTGAGGGTAACCCAAATGGTTTGGTAATCCTCTTTGGCAAGTACATTATGTAATTTGAGACAGCTTAGTCTCTTGTTTCCGGAGTCGCTATCGCTATTCTGGTCTTCGGAGCTATTGTCCGTCATCATTTGTACCTTCCTGTACTTTTTATTGATTTTTTGTTTTCTGTCAGTGGATTTATTTTGTCCAGATTGGCATACCCGTGCAATGTGTCCAATCTTACCACATTGCCTGCATGCTTTGCCCTTGAACCAGCAGTCCCTCTGGTTATGGGTGGATCTGCCGCAGCGATAACATCTTCCGAACTCCTGTGTCATTTTATGGGTGCCGAAGTCCTGTGTCTCTTGTTGTATCTCTGCAGCTCCTTTTGCTGCTGCTTCGTATGATACAGCCATACTGAAAGCTTTGTCCAATGTTAAATCTTTTTCAGAAAGCAGTCTTTTTTGTGTTCCTTCACTTAAGAGACCGCAAACAAATTTGTCTCGAAGATAATCCGATAGTCCTGCTCCGAATTGGCAGTACTTTGATAGCTTTCTTAATTCGGTTAGGTAATCAGCGTTACTTTCATTCTTGTGTTGATTTCTCTTGAAGAACTTGAATCGTTCCGCTATCAGCAGCGGTGTTGGGTTTAAATGCTCCTGCAGGGTATCAACAATTTCTTTAAAAGTCTTGTCCTTTGGTTTGGCTGGAGTGATTAAATTTCGTAACAGCCCGTATGTCTTCGCGCCCATTAAGTTCAGAAGTACTGAAGCTTTTTTTTCATGTTATTCCATTTGCAGTGCAATAAACCTCTACTCTTTCCACGTATGTGGTCCAATCTTCTATTTCGCCATCAAAAGCCTCAATATTACCAGATTTAGGCATTTCAGAAAAGATATGGCGCTTCCCGCGCTTTTTTTTCTTCTTTTTTTTTCTCTCTGTAGCAACGATATGGTGCTTCCCGCGCTTTCCCGCCGCTGCTACCGATAACAACGCTGTTTTACTGTGGTTTCCGTTTATTCACTGTTGGAGACTCGTTCCCGACGGAGGTCTAAACGCTGACCTGCTTGCCGCGCCGGCCGTCTCGCGAGTGCACCCTCCCAGTCTGCTATTGCTTGCCTCCGATTTCGCTGCCTGTCTCAGCTGTAGAGCCCGCCGCTGGAGCCCCAGCCTGACGCCCAGGAAGGATTAGCGCAGTACCTGTCACCAGCTTGGCCAGCTGGTGAAACCACAGTTTCTCTTACTTCCTTGAGTCTTCTGGACGCTGGAGGAATCGATGTCCTTGAGGTGCTGCCGAATTGCAGGTAAGTCCGTTTCCACTTCGTCGCCACTGTAGTGTCCGTGTGTAGATAAAGACACTGAAGACAGGAGTTGGTTCATAGGTATTTACTAAGCAAGTCTGGGGGGGTTTTCTAAAGGATATACACAATACACAGGCTTATATAGCCCAAGTGGCAATTATCGGCATTACGCACACCTGGGGCTCTTAAAGGCACATACACCATAATTGCTCTTAAAGGCACATACACCACACTGGAGAGTGCCCGTGTGTGAATGGTGGGGAGAGGAGTGGATTGGGCATGGCTGTGATGCTTCACTTGGTTGAATATCCATCCAGCACGCACTCTGGGCTGATGCACAAAGAAATGTTACTTTGTGATGCGCGGGGTGGCCTCTATGTAACTGCTGCCCAGCAACCACCAGGAAAGAGGGAGAACATTAGGGAGGGAGACAGCTTACAAACTGGTCTATTTGGATTACCTCATCAATGGAGCATACCCACCTCGGAGTCGGGAGGTGCATGGTTCGATCCCCACTCCAGACAATCCCAGCGAGTGGAGACCGGAGCTCCTGCTTGGCATTCCGGGTTAAATCCAACAACAACTTGCATTTATACAGCGCCTTTAACGTAGTAAAATGTCCCAAGGCGCTTCACAGGAGCGTAATCAAACAAAATATGACACCGAGCCACATAAGGAGATATTAGGGTAGATGACCGTAAGCTTGGTCAGAGGTAGGTTTTAAGGAGTGTCTTAAAGGAGGAGAGAGCGATAGAGAGGCAGAGGTTGAGGGAGGGAATTCCAGAGCTTAGAGCCCAGACAGCTGAAGGCACGGCCGCCAATGGTGGGGCGATTAAAATTGGGGACACTCAAGAGGCCAGAATTAGAGGAGCGCAGAGATCTCAGAGGGTTGTAGGGCTGGAGGTGGTTAGAGAAAGGGAGCGGGCGAGGCCAAGGAGGGATTTGAAAACAAGGACGAGAATTTTAAAATCGAAGTGTTGCTTAACTGGGAGCCAATGTACAGTGCACAGGGGTATTGGGTGAACTGGACTTCGTGAAAGTTAGAATCCAGTGGGATTCTCGCATCTGGTGGGGGTGGGCTCCACCACCCCACCCCCCTTCCCTTATCATATGGGTCACAGGAGCCCATAAAACCCTCCCCCAGTATAGGACTAACCACCCCCCTATCGGCTGGTTACGGCCACGGAAGAAGCATTCACGCTGCGGCCTGTCAGACTGTTAATCAGCCCACATATTCTTCCATTACTTCACACTGTTCTCCAAGGGGAGAGCATGAAGATATGAAAAGAGCCAGGTATGATCCATGTTGTTCCATTTCAAAAGAAATAATTTTGGGTGGGGGCGGGAAAAATTACATAACATGAGAAATAGGAGCAAGAGTAGGCCATTCGGCCCTTCGAGCCTGCTCTGCAATTTCTGCTAGCTTGATTCCTGCTGGTGTCCTGGAAACGAAGCCCAACCTCCCAGTGACCCGAAAGCGAAATATCACAGCTGTGCAGCCAGTAAATTCGAGTTGGTACCCGACACCCAGACAATGACTTATCCAGCTGGATCAAGAGCCCAGAGCCTGTGGAAAATCAATTAGGAACACTCGATCACATTTCATTTCAGCTGACTGATGCGAAATCAAGCGGCCCTTGGGATAAGCGAGGTCCCACTGCACGCACAGCAAAGGGTAATAGATGGTGCGGAATCCCCCTCTCTCCCCTTATTCCCCATCCCCCAGGGCCTCCAACAGCACGTACAACATATGTCTGAAGGTGGCTCTCTGGTGGCAACCGTGGCTCAGTGGGCCGCACTCGGCCTCCGAGTCAGAGGGCTGTGGGTTCAAGTCCCACTCCAGAGACTTGAGCACAAAACTCTAGGCCAACACTCCAGCGCAGTACTGAGGGAGTGCCGCACTGTCGGAGGGGCAGTACTGAGGGAGCGCCGCACTGTCGGAGGGGCCGTCTTTCGGATGAGACGTTAAACCTAGGCCCCGTCTGCCCTCTCAGGTCCCATGAAGAGGAACTGGGGAATTCTCCCCAGTGACCTGGGGTCAATATTTATCCCTCAATCAACATCACTAAAACAGATGATCTGGTCATTATCGCATTGCTGTTTGTGGGAGCTTGCTGCGTTTCCTACATTACAACAGTGACTACACTTCAAAAGTACTTAATTGACTGTAAAGCACTTTGGGGCGTCCTGAGGTCGTGAAAGGTGCTGTACAAATGCAAGTTTTTCTTTCTTTCCTTCTGTGCACCAAGATATTGCGGCACAATTTCTTTCTGGGTGTAGCTTATTCGTAAGGGGATGTATTTTGTTGGTGCGAGTGTCCAAATCCTTTAAGGTAGCCTGGATAAGGTCAAGCCCGCCTCAGCATCTCTCTCAGTAACTGGACCACAAACTGGCTGCAGTCCAAACAACGCAAACAGAAAGCTGAGCAAATCGAAGGGCCTACAATTCATAGCATTACATAGAATAAAAAGCACAGCAACAGGCCATTCGGCCCAACCAGTCCATGCTGGCGTTTATGCTCCACTCGAGCCTCCTCCTGTCTTTCCTCATCTAACTATCAGCGTAACCCTCTATTCCCTTCCCCCTCATATGTTTGTCCAGCCTCCCCTTAAATGCATCTATACTATTCACTTCAACCACTCCCTGTGGTAGCGAGTTCCACATTCTCACCACTCTCTGGGTAAAGAAGTTTCTTCTAAATTTCCTATTGGATTTCTTGGTGACTATCTTATATTGACGGCCTCTAGTTTTGCTCTTCCCCATAAGTGGAGACACTCAGAGAGTGGTTCATGTTCCAAGACAACCAACACGAGCTCTGCCGCACGGGCCAGGAAGGCTTCGTGTTTGAGCCCAGGCCTGTGCGGAGACAGCTGGCGGTCGGGGTGCTTTCATTGGCAGCAGCACCTCTGGGCTAGTCAGAGGGTGGCAAAAAATAACGAGACAAATCAGCTGGTTATTCCCAGCAGAAAGCGCATGGGCTGTGGATACCGTACGAGGACAGGATCAGGGTAGATACAACGCCACATGTGGCCAAATTGTGCAAGGACAGGCTGCAATGCCTTGTGTGGTCGAATAGCCAGCTAATACTCTCTGCCTTGGGTTGTATACATTAAGAACAGCCAGTTGGGTGAGATACGAAGAGTGCCCAATGCCTGCGCATCTGGACCCCCGAACGAGTCAATGTGCTAACAGGTGCGTTCTCAACCCTCAGTACCACGACGTCACCTACCTGCAGCTCCATGTCCAGCCGATAATTGAGGTCCCCAAACCAGAAGAGATGCGTGAACCGTAATGAGATGTCAAAGGAACTCAGCTGCTTATCCCCGAGGGAAAGTAACCGCAGGATATCCAAGTAATTCTGATTCCGTCTGCGCGTCAGAAACAGGGTTTGAAAAAGACGGGTTTTTATTCTGGTTCACTGCTCCACTCCCAACTTAGTTTTTCCTCTTGTTTGGTTTCGCTTCCCGAAGTAAATAAAGCCTCCCTCCCCTCTGAATGGAATTGATCAATCAAGACTACAAGCTCCCCCATCAGCACCACCAAATGGATCAAAGCTTCATCATGGGACAAGCTGCAGTGAGGAAATACGATACAAGACCCTTGAGGCTGGTGGCTCGCAATAGCAATGCAGCACGGCCACACTACAGCTCTCCTCTTTCCCCCCACCGGCTGTTTAAACATAAAAAACAGAATTCTCTCTTACCCTGGATGGCCTCAGTTCATCTCCCAAACCTGTGCTCACAAGAACATTCTTAAAGAAAAAACACCTCTTCATTTCTGCTCCCGATTCACAATGTTTTGCCACTCTCAACGAGCTAGCTTGACTTAGTTGAAAGCAATGTTCCCGCTAAGCTGCGTAGCCTGGAGTTTCCGCGCAAGCTGCTCACTGGCTTTTCAATGCAAGAAACTGCACAAGTGCGAAAATTTGAATGGGCCGTGCAGCCCGTTAAAGGGACCACGCAAATTTTTTTTGTTTTTGTTTAAAAAACGAGGAACATTGGTTGCAAGCACTCATGTCTCTGGGTCCGAAGGAAGTGGGGGTGCACGTGACAAGTATAGATGAGGAAGGCCCCCTGGCTGGAGAGTCTAGAACACAGGGTCATAGTCTCAGGATAAGGGGTTGGCCATTTAGGACTGAGATGAGGAGACATTTCTTCACTCAGTGTTGTGAATCTTTGGAATTCTCTATCCCAGAGGGCTGTGGAGGCTCAGTCATTGAGTATATTCAAGACTTAGATCGACAGATTTTTGGACTCTGGGGGAATCAAGATAAGGGGATCGGGCGGGAATGTGGAGTTGAGGTAGAAGATCAGCTATAATCTTATTGAATGGCGGAGCAGGCTCGAGGGGCCGAATGGTCGACTCCTGCTCCAATTTCTTACGTTACGTTATTCTTCCCATCTTAGCAAGGCTCTGAAGTCCCCCATTGAATCAGATTGATTCAGAATATTAACTATCTTGTGCTCAGATTCTGTTCCAATCTCAGTTGCATCTATTATTATTCCCTCTGACCATTGAAGTCCTGAAGGAATTTTCTACGGTTTTGTCTTGCCTCTGCAGTTCTGGCTTTTTCGAGGTCCCTTTAACATGTTTCTGCATGTTCCTATATTTATCCAACCGAACCCTTTCTCCTGGCAGGATTTGCAGAGGCCAACAAACCTACAGTGTGTTTCCAATATTATCTGTTATTATTTCAGCTTGGCTGTGTTGGTGCCTGTATTTTCCTCGCTATTTGACTTTTGATCAGCTTGTTAATCCATTATGGGTCACATCTGTTTGGTCTACATTTGCTGATTATAAATATGTATTTATCCTGCATGCTCAACCGTATGCCTTTAAAAGTGTTCCACCTATCCTCCACTGTTGAATACCCCTGGTCAATTTGCTTCAATTGGTCCCAGGTGCTCTCCAGGACATGCGCACATACCCTGACACTTCTAGTGCTGAAGCAATGCTGCAATGTCATCGTCCTTTGGATGAGACGCTGAACCAAGGCCTTGCCTGCCTCGTCTGATGGGGGTTGACGATCCCAGCACAGGACTCGAAGACCAGAGGGTTCTCCCAGTATTCTGGTTAAGATTCCTCCCTTCAATCAACACTATCAAGACCAGATGGTTGTGTGGAATGTTGCAAGCATAAAATGATAGGTTTATCTAAAGAACAAGTCACCTGACTCTGAAAGTAATTCATTGTGCGTAGAGCTCTTATGGCAGTGAGGTATGGGGGCGGATACATATATTTTTGCCTCCGAAACAGTCACTTGGAGGCAGCAAACCGCCAGCCTACTCTAGCCACACCTAGCATCTAGCTCATAATGGCAGGAGCCTGGCTGTGGACAGAATTTAAAGCATCAATCTTTACATTATAGAAAGAACTTCCATTTCTACAACGCCTTTCACGGCCTCAGGACATCTCAGAGCGCTTAACAGCCAATTAATTACTTTTGAAGTATAGTCACTGCTGTAATGCGGGGAAACACGACAGCCAATTTGCACACAGCAAGCTCCCACAAACTGCAATGTGATAAATGGCCAGATAATCTATTTTAGTGACGTTGGTTGAGGGATAAATATCGGCCAGGACACCAGGGAATAGTGGCGTGGAATCTTTTACCACCACCTGAGGGGGCAGATGGAGCCTCGGTTTAACGTCTCATCCGAAAGACATTGCAGCACTCCCTCAGTGGTGTACTGAATTGTCAGCCTAGGTTTTGCACTAGAGTGGAATTATATGGACAAAAATGCAGGCACAGACTAGCTGAAATAAAAACAGAAAATGTTGGAAACACACAGTAGGCCTGTCAGCACCTGGAAAGGAGAGATTAATGATTCAGGTGCGCCCCTCCATCGAGTGTCCAATGCTGATGGACTGACTGGATTTCCAACAGTTTCAACGTTTGTTTTAGTTGAGCAATCCTGATTTTTTTTTTATTGCAGCCAGACTGAGTGAGCACCTCGCAGGGGAGGGATTTCCTCAGGTCGCTGAGCGTCAGGGTCACAATAAACACAGCGGGAGGAGTTCAGGACCCCTGCTAAAAATTCAACTCTCAAAATGCTTTTAGTGGAAAATCGGACATAGAAAGTCTTTACGATGTCGCAAGCACAAAGTGACCAAAGAGAATCTTCTCGCTGAGTTTATGATGCTCCCAACACAGTGACCAGAGGCCGCTTTGTCCCAGGCCCTTCCTAATTAAGCATTGTGCTGATTACACCTACCTTGCAGTCTTCTCATTACCAGACGTCAAGTGGCAGTTAACGAATCCAAACGAAGTTCCATTGAACATAAAAGAAACACCAACAGCGCCTTTGTTACCTGTGGGTAATGAAGAATTACTTTTAGCGAATAACACTTGCGCGCAGTGCTCATCATGTGAAAGAACAACATCTTGCATTTATATAGCACCTTTAATGTAGTAAAACATCCCAAGGGGCTTCACAGGAGCATAATCAGGAAATGTTTGCCATGCAAGGAGACATGAAGACAGGTGACCAAAGGCTTGGTCAAAGAGGTAGGTTTTAAGGAGTCTCTTAAAGGAGGAGAGGTAGAGAGGCGGAGAAGTTTAGGGAGGAAATTCCAGAGCTTGGGGCCCGGGCAGCTGAAGGCACGGCCGGCAACGGTGGAGCGATTAAAATCAGGGATGCTCAAGAAACCAAAATTGGAGGAGCGCAGAGATCTTGGTGCAAGGGGGAAGAGGTGGATGCTGAGCAGCAACCCAAGTAATCTGGCATGGGGAAGGCGGGGAAGGGGTTAAAAAAAAAGCAATAGGAACTACAGGTAAATTGGAGATAAGTGTTTCCAGAGGATTTGGAAGGCATAAAGAGAGCAAGCTGGCCGAGCTGTTTTGGGAAGAGATTCCAGAGGGCAGGAGGGAAAGGGTCAGCCTCCAGTGATGAATGGAGGAACGGCAATAATCCAGAGATGGAGAAGCAGAGGGTACCGCCCAGTGATGTACAGCCACAGACGATCCCTTGAAAACTCCACGGAGAGAACTGAAATGAGTACGACGTGCTTGTAGTCGATACTCTCGGGGACCGTGGAAGTTTGGTGAGGATGTGAGCCATGAATGTACAGAACTGGGGCTGAAGAGTGTGGGATAACTTGAAGTTATGGCTAGTGGATGCAGCGGCAATCATCCAACACCTACAGCCATTTGTGAGCCTTGTTTCTGTAACTTGATCTCTATAATCTCCTCCCAATCTCCATAATCTCCTCCCGCCCTCCAAGATCTCTCTGCTTCTCCAATTGTGGCCTCTTGCACATTCCTGATTTTCATCGCTCCAGCATTCAGCGGCTTTGGCCCTAAACGATGGAATTCCCTCCCGAAATACCTCTCTCCTCCTTTAAGACGCTCCTTAAAACCTACCTCTTTGACCAAGCTTTTGGTCATCTGTCCTAATATCTCCTGAAAAGAACATAACAATTAGGAGCAGGAGTAGGCCATACTACCTCTCGAGCATGCTCCACCATTCAATGAGATAGTGACTGATCATCGACCTCAACTCCACTTTCCCGCCCGATCTCCATATCCCTCGATTCCCCTAGAGTCCAAAAATCTATCGATCTCAGCCTTGAATATACTCGACGACTGAGCCTCCACAGCCCTCTGGGGCAGAGAATTCCAAAGATTCACCACCCTCTGAGTGAAGGAATTCCTCCTCATCTCAGTCTTAAGTGGCCGACCCCTTATCCTGAGACTATGTCCCCTAGTTCTAGACTCTCCAGCCAGGGGAAACAGCCTCTCAGCATCTACCCTGTCAAACCCCCTCAGAATCTTACATGTTTCAATGAGATCACCTCTCATTCTTTTAAACTCCAGCGAATATAGGTCCAATCTACTCAATAGTATATGCAGCTCAGTGTCAAATTTTGTTTGATAATCGTTCCTGTGAAGCGCCTTGGTACGTTTTGCTACGTTAAAGAAGCTATATAAATGCAAGTTGTTATGGTTTCCATCACTAATGGTTGATCAGTGACCATTCGACTAACATGGCTGCATAGCTGCTGGGATCACTTGGTTACCTACCCAACGTATTGGCTATTCCAGTCTTCACACTCGACGTACTGATGTGACTGATCCGGTTCTCGTGCTCCGGCTTAACCAGGACTGCAATTTTAATGTTCCAAAGCGTCTGCATTGCAATCTGCGAACAAACAAAAACACATTTACTACACAAACTCAATTCTTGGTAGGGCAGTGTGAATTTAAATGTAGACCTTGATTGCGTGGATTCAGAGATATGGAACCAAGGCAGGTAGGTGGAGTCGAGATACAGATTAGCCATGATCTAATTGAATGGAGAACAGAATCGAGGGGCTGAATGCCTCCTCCTGTTCTTGTGCTCCGAACGGAGTGGTTTGTTAGGCCACTTCAGATAGCATCAAGCGTCAATAACTATAGTGTGGGACTGGAGTGACATGGAGGCCAGGGAGAGGTGGCGATCTCCCTTCCTTGAAGGACATCACTGAACCTACTCCTGTCCATACACCCGCGCACTCAAACTTAAAATTCTCATCCTTGTTTTCAAATCTCTTGTGGCCTCGCTCCTTGCTATCTGCGTGACCTCCTCCAGCCCGACAATCCTCAGAGATCTCTGCGCTCCTCCAATTCTGGCCTCTTGAGCATCCCCGATTTTAGTCGCTCCACCATTGGCGGCCGTGCCTTCAGCTGCCTCGCCCCTAAGCTCTGGAATTCCCTCCCTAAACCTCTCCGCCTCTCTCCTCCTTTAAGAGGCTCCTTAAAACCTACCCCTTTGACCAAGCTTTTGCTCACCTGCCCGAATATCTCATGTGGCTCAGTGTCAAACTTTGTTTAATAATCGCTCCTGTGAAGCACCTTGGGGCGTTTTACTACGTTAAAGGTGCTATATCAATGCAAGTTGTGGTTGCACTTTCCAGAGACAGCTATTAGGCTCTGGAGCCCTGGCTGAATTTTCTCCGCCTATCACAGGTGTCAATGAGATCAACGACCTCAGCACAGACCAGAGATTGAAGCTCGGACCTTCCTGATCTGTACAGCTAAGCAATTCCTGAAACTGCTAAATTAGAAGCAAAGTGCTCATTTGTAAAATAAAAATTATCCAAGATTTTCGGTGGTAACTTGTATTGCTTCCCATCCCCTTTCCCCACTCACTTCTCTTCCCCTCCACCCACACCATGCCTCACCTTGCAGTGTCTCCTCCTCTTCCCCATTCTCTCCACTCCCACAATCCCCTTCTTTCCATCCGCCCTCCTCAAGCCCTCACTCTCCGAGTGGCAGAGCTAGGTTTGGGGGGGGGGGGGGAAAGAGATGGGGTCGAACTAAGATTTGGCCAACTTGGCGTGAAACCTGGGGAATGCCGACTTGCCTAGTCTGAAGGTCAAGCCAGGATCCACATAGACTCACAGGCCGAACCTGGAACCCAAAGACGAGGGACAGAGGTTCCTGGGTGCGAAATGGAGGCAGTACTCAAAAGCAGCGTTGGTCAATCTCAATATTAAAAGGCAGGGAGGGAACATGACCCCCAACCCCGGCTCTGACATTCCTCTGCCCCCCACCCCCCCGGCTCTGACATTCCTCTGCCCTCCACCCACAAAGGACAAGCTGAACCACATCGGACGACAACACAATACCATCTTACCGGTTTGAAGTCTAGGTCAGTGCATTCTTTCAAACTGCCCCGTACAAAGTCCACCCACTCCTTGTCCGCAACAGAGTTTTCCTGAGTCCCGATAACGTAGATGTCGTGTGGAATGGTGACTGTGGTCTCATCCAGGGTTTTCCCAAGGCCCTTTGACACCAGCCAGGATGCCATGATTTTCGGAGGGGGGGCACTTCCTATTTTTTAAAAAAAAGAGGACAATTTGGTTGAGAATTGCACATGACCACTCTAGGGACTTGAGCACCCAGGCTGACACTCCTGTGCAGTACTGAGGGAGTGCTGCGCTGTCAGAGGTGCCGTCTTTCGGATGAGACAATAAATCGAGGCTCATCTGCCCCCTCAGGTGGATGCAATAGATCCCACGGCACTATTTCAAAGAATAGCAGGGGAGTTCTCCCCGGTGTCTTAATCAATATTTATCCCTCAATATCACTAAAACAGAGTATCTGGTCATCATCACATTGCTGTTTGTGGGAGTTTGCTATGCACAATTTGTCTGCCGCGTTTCCTACAGGTTGCAGAGAAGATTTACCAGGATGATACCCATCAGGAAAGGATGAAAAGGCTGCGCCTCTTTTCTCTTGAAATGAGAAGGCTGAGGGGTGACCTGGTAGAAGTCTTTAAAATTAAGAAAGGTTTTGGTAGAGTAGATAGAGTGTGTTTCCACTTGTGCGGAAGAGCAAAGCTAGAGGCCATCAATATAAGATAGTATTAGTCACCAAGAAATCAAATGGAGAATTCAGAAGAAACTTCTTTACCCAGAGAGTGGTGAGAATGTGGAACTCGCTACCACAGGGAGTGGTTGAAGCGAATAGTATCGATGCTTTTAAGGGGAGGCTAGACAAGCATCTGAGGGAGAAGGGAATAGAGGGTTACGCTGATAGAGTTAGATGAGGAAAGACGGGAGGAGGCTCGAGTGGAGCATAAACCCCGGCATGGACTGGTTGGGCCGAATGTATATCCTATGTAATGCTATGTTATCACAACAGTGACTACACTTCAAAATTACTGCACTGGCTGTAAAGCGCTTTGTAATGTCTTGATGCTGTGAAAGGTGCTATATAAATGCAAGTCTTTTTTTTCTTTCTTGTAGATTGCTAAAGTGTTTAAGGACATAAGAAATAAGAGCAGGAGTCGGCCATATGGCCCCTCAAGCCTGCTCCGCCATTCAATAAGATCGTGGCAGATCATCGACCTCAACTCCACTTTCCCGCCCCATCTCCATATCCCTCGATTCCCCTGGAGTCCAAAAATCTATCGATCTCAGCCTTGAATATACTCAACGACTCAGCCTCCACAGCCCTCTGGGACAGAGAATTCCAAAGATTCACCACCCTCTGAGTGAAGAAATTCCTCCTCATCTCAGTCTTAAATGGCCGACCCCTGATCCTGAGACTATGCCCCCTGGTTCTAGATGCTCCAGCCAGGGGAAACAACCTCTCAGCATCTACCCTGTCAATCCCCCTCAGAATCTTGTATGTTTCAATGAGATCGCCTCTCATTCTTCTAAACTCCAGAGAGTATCGGCCCATTCTACACAATCTCTCATCATAGGACAGCCCTCTCATCCCAGGAATCAATCTAGTGAACCTTTGAGGGTTATGGGGATTTTTAAACGATACAGGGGAAAATGGCAAAACACACTGCCCGCTGCTCTGTCCTTTATATAAAGGATTAACATCGCAGACACACAGATAAAACAAACAGCTTCTCCTCCCACTTCTCACTTGATTTGAAGGTTACGGAGATAGATAGATTCAGAAGATTAAATTTAGTGAACACTATGATTGCAGTCCCTGCTGGGACCATGTGGATCTAGTGACCCCAGAACTCAACAATGGAATCTGCAATACTGACCAATATTGAGATTTTTTTTGCTCCATCAGCATTGCCACTGGATTCTCTTGGCATGGCAGTGTTAAATTACGTACTGGTGCAGCGTTACCCAGAATGTTAGGTCAATACCCACCAGACCCAGTTAAAGTCTGGCTTCTCTCAGCAACGCCGCGATGGGACGTGGATCTGCACCTCAGATCCCTCCCCGCCATGAGCTTCCAATATCAATCATGCCATTGCAGCTGCTGCCAATTCAATAGGAAGAGGCGAGATAAAAAATATACACTATAGGACCAGTTGTTCAAATTTAATTTGAACAGGTGTTAGCCGTGCTTCAGTGGGTAGCACTCTCCCTCTGAGTCAGAAGGTTGTGTGAGAAGGTTGTGTGTTCAATCCCCACTCGAGATTTGAGCACATAATCTTGGCGGACACTCCCAGTGCCAGTACTGAGTGTGTCGGAAGTGCCTTTAAAAATTCACGCAGACTTCCCTTAATTAACTGTTTCTCCAAGTGTTACAGACTCCAGTAGTTTTCCAACAACTGAGGTAGCTGGCCTATAATTTCCCCAAGTTAATTCAGTCTCCTCCTTTTTGAAGGGGGGAGTCAGAGGTGAAGGGAAGTTCGTTGAGACAGACCCCAGGCTGTATTACAAGCAATGTTCCCGCTAATGATCTTTTTGGGTGTGCGCTGCACGGCCCATTCAGATTACCGCGTGTGCATTAGAACGCCGTTGAGCCGGCTGCGCGGGATTTGCAGATCGCGGCTCGGCTGTGTAGCTTAAAGGGAACATTGAATACGAGTAATGCGGGCTAACTCGATGGGCTCAGTGATCTTTCCGCTTGTGCCATTTTACTTGGCACGTGTCTGAGGATCTGCAACTTTCATCAATTGGTGAAATCTACGCTACAAAAGGTGCCCCCTGCTTCGGGCACGCCGTCCGCAGCATTGGAAGAAAAGTATCGTGTTTAAATAGCACCGGGTAACATCCGAGAAATAACCAAAAGCACTTCAGACAATGCTCTTAAACTGAGGCTCCAGCTGCCTGTTCCAGTGCTTCTCACTAGCAAGGTGAGATTTCCGCGTGTAATACCCACTGGAAATGTTATGTACGCTAAGTATGGTTATCAATCTTTAACTTAGACACTGTATTATCATTGTTATAAATCCCTGGGTTAAAGTTGCCCATGTGAAGGTACGGCAAGAACTTTTAAGGACACAATGTGACTAAGAGCAGACTTTCCATAATTCTGCACCAGTATCAACTGTTGCAGACAGTGAGGCTGCGCAGTCTCCAGGCAGAAACCCCAGGAGGAAGGGGTGGAGTCGGGGTTTTCGAGCGGGAAAAAGGAGCGACTGGAAGAGAGGAGGGCAGGAGCTCTGAAAAGAGGGCTCAGGAGGCAAATGGCTGCCGCATCCCGTCCCGGGCTTCCAAACTCGGCCGCCGCCCTTCGTATTAGTAGCTCTGCATCCAGAACTCAAAGTGGGATTCAGTGATCGTGAAGAGAATTCAACGAAGGGGTTCGGAGTCGTAAGTCTTGCAGACATTATACATACCATGAGCTCCAACTTAAGCGCGCCAACGAAAGAGTGCACTCGAATTTGGATTCAGGGACAGATTCTCCTTTGAATCCATGTAAATGGAGAATGTATGTTTATTATGTCTAGATTCATTCTAATGTATGCAAATGTCTAATTTAGTTCATTGACCTGTAATCTTCTTATACTGTCTGACGTTAAAACTATAAAGTAAGATAATTAGAATTAAGCCATTGTAGTAGTGATCTCCTTACTGGACTATAGAATACTGTCTACAACAGAGACCACATCTCACATATATCTAGAGAACCGTAAAGGGGTTACACACGAATGCATTATTATCCCCCAGTCAGGTTCGGAGCGCCATCTGGGTGGGGCCCGCACCCACATTTTTCTATTTACCAGAATGGTACCAGGGATGAGGGACTTCAATGATGTGGAGAGACTGGAGAAGTTGGGATTGTTCTCCTTAGAGCAGAGAAGTTTAGAGGGAGATTTGATAGAGGTGTTCAAAATTATGAAGTGGTTTTGATCGAGTAAATAAGGAGAAACTGTTTCCAGTGGCAGGAGGGTCAGTAACCAGAGGACACAGATTTAAGATAATTGGCAAAAGAACCAGGGGGTAGACGAGGAGCCTTTTTTTACGCAGCGAGTTGTTGTGATCTGGAATGCGCTGCCTGAAAGGGCGGTGGAAGCAGATTCAATAATAACTTTCAAAAAGGAAACTGGATAAATACTTGAAAAGGAAAGATTTTCAGGACTATAGGTAAAGGGCAGGGGGGAGTAGGACAAATTGGAGAGCTCTTTCAAAGAGCCGGCACAGGCACGATGGGCCGAATGGTCTCCTCCTGTACTGTATCATTCTATTCTAGGATTCTGATTTGGAGGAGGGAGAATTACCAACTGAGCCAAGCTGACTCAAGTAAGTGAGGAGTGGGAGGCCGGCCTGTGTAAAACGTCAGGTGATTTCTCTCTCGTTCTTACCCATATTCCAAGTGCCGATGAAGACTGAAATCATGTCCGGTTCATCTTGCTTGGAATGTTTGTTCTTCATCAACTGCAGGAGTTGGCAAAAAGCCTCTCGTTTCTGAAAGAGGAAAGAAAAAAAGAACCTCAACTTTAAAGGCTTTGACAGGGTCACTGCAGAAAATGCTTTGGAAAAAACTTAGCAACTTGAACCCCACTCCCAGTTGTTTTAGACGGTCTTTTGTTCTTGAAACCAGCCTCGCTACCTCTCTCGTTTTTTAAGATGCTCCTTAAAAACGACCTCTGACCAAGCTTTGGGTCATCTGTCCTAATATCTCATGTGGCTCGGTGTCAAACTTTATCCGATAACGCTCCTGTGAAGCAGCTTGGAACGTTTTACTACATTAACAGGAGCTATATAAATGCAAGTTGCTGTTTGGCATTTGGTCTCGTGTGCTTGTTCCAAAGGCAGGCTGAAACACTTGGGAACGAGTAACCTCCAGGAAGGCTGTGGTTGGGTAACTCACCCTTGTAGTTTCGAAGATGAAATCTTTCCTTTGTGTTTTATCCTTCTCCTTCTCGAACACTATTCCCAGTTTGTTGTGGACACGCTGTGACTTTATCAACTGGCGAACTGAGGGGGGAAAAGAAAAAAATAATCCATTGATGACTCCGGGGGGTGTTTGTTGTACCGACGCTCGTCCGATTGGTGTGGACCAGGTCCAAACCCCCCGTGCGCATGCTGAACCAGGAGGGCAGGAGCCTCAACAGCCTGGTATCGAGCTTAAAATCCACAGTCCTATTAATTTACAGGCCTCTGAAGTGGCTGATACGAACAGATGCTCCCCTGCGCCTCTTCCAGAGCTGCCGTGGGATCTTTGACATCCACCTGCCACAGAGACTTGATTTAATCGTTCATCTAGTTTGTGCAGAGCTGGCCAGGGTAGTGCCAGTACGGTGATGCAAATGGCCGCAGCATCCCTGGGCCAGAGGCAATGTTGCCGTTTAGCACGGCCGTGCAGCTGTCTGAAGCTCCGCCGCTTGCCAGTTTCCGGATGCAAAAAAACACGCGGCGGTCTGAATGGGCCGTGCAGCCCCTTAAAGGGTCCACGCACCCAAAATAAAAACGACAGGGAACATTGCCCAGGAGTACAGTAGTGTAGTGGTTCTGATAATTGGCTACCAAGTTAGGAGCCTGATGGAATACTCTCCACTTGCCTGGATGAGTGCAGCTCCAACACTCAAGAAGCTCGACACCATCCAGGACAAAGCAGCCCGTTTGATCGGCACCCCATCCACCACCTTAAACATTCACTCCCTCCACCACCAGCGCACCGTGGCTGCAGTGTGTACCATCTACAAGATGCACTGCAGCAACTCGCCAAGGCTTCTTCAGCAGCACCTCCCAAACCTGCGACCTCTACCACCTAGAAGGACAAGGGCAGCAGGCGCATGGGAACACCACCACCTCCAAGTTCCCCACCAAGTCACACACCAGCCTGACTTGGAAATATATCGGCCGATCCTTCATCGTCGCTGGGTCAAAATCCTGGAACTCCCTCCCTAACAGCACTGTGGGAGTACCTTCACCGCACAGACTGCAGTGGTTCAAGAAGGCGGCTCACCACCACCTTCTCGAGGGCAATTAGGGATGGGCAATAAATGCTGGCCTTGCCAGCAACACCCAGATCTTATGAGCGAATAAAAAAAGCCCAGAAATCAATCTGGTAATTTGTGGGCAGGCACCAGCAAAAATAAAAAATGACCATGAAAGCGGCTGGATTGATATCAAAAAGTGACAGTGTTCACTAATGCCCTTCCTACATGTGGCTCTCGTCCACACTATATGATAACATTGCACCTGGGTAATAATTGCAGCCTTGCCACCATTGCCCACATCCCGAGAACACAAAGTGCATCAGGCACGACTTCCATCAGCGATTGCTTAGCAGTGAGCTGACACTACACAACGTCAGCATCCCTCGTCTTGTAACTCAAGCTCCACGGCTCCCCTCCCCCCCCCCCACCGTGGAGCCGGAGCTTTCATTTTCATCCATGCAGTGAAGTCTTTGCAATAAAAAAAACCCAGAGGAATGTTTACACGGCAGCATTTGTCAAAGCCTCTTCCCACACGAAAGCAACTCCCCGCCCCTCTCGCAGCTCTGTTTCCAATTACACGCTGCAAACATCAAAAGATGGCAGTGTCGCTGAGGAGGCAACAGAAATTCCCCCATCAAAGGGGAGCAGACTGGGGTTAGAAGAGAAAAAAACAACCACGTAGGCAAATGCTAGTGGAGGAATCAGCACTTTCCAGGATTGATTTTGTGGCTTCAGTAACATTAGAAAAGGAAATCTATTTCCTCTGGTGGGGGGAATCCAGAAAAGGCAGGCATAATCTGAAAATTAGAAAAGGCCAAATCAGGAAGCACAGTTTCTTCACAGGATGTGGGCATCGCTGGCAAGGCCAGTATTTATTGCCCATCCCTATTTGCCCTCGAGAAGGTGGTGGTGAGCCGCCTTCTGACAACCGAGTGGCTTGCTAGGCTATTTCGGAGGGCAGTTAAGAGTCAACCACATTGCTGTGGGTCTGGAGTCACGTATAGGCCAGACCGAGTGAGGGCAGCAGATTTCCTTCCCTGAAGGACATTGGTGAACCAGATGGGTTTTTATGTCAATCCGATAGTTTCATGGTCACCATTACGGATACTAGCTTTTTATTCCAGATTTATTTAATTAATTGAATTTAAATTTCCCAGCTGCCGCAGTGGGATTTGAACTCTGGATTACTGGTCCAGTAACATACTCACACTGCTACCGTTTCACACAAAGGGTAGTGGAAATCTGCAACTCTGCCCCCCAAAAAGCCTGTGGATGCTGGGTGTCAATTGAAATTTTTAAGACTGACATCAATAATTTATGGTTAAGCAATGTTATCGAGCGATATGGAGCAAAGGCATATAAATTGAGTTGAGGGACAGATCAGCCACGATTGATTTGAATGGTGGAGCAGGCTGGAGGGGCTGAATGGCCTCCGCCTGCAACTAAAACAGAACAGGGACATCTGGGTTATAGAGGCAGAGGGAGGGGGCTGTGGAGAAGAGTTGGCTTTACACTGCATCTAACCAGTGCTGTACCTGCCCTGGGAGTGTTTGATGGGACAGTGTAGAGGGAGCTTTATCTAACCCATGCTACACATTACCTGGCAGTGTTTGGTAAACAGTACTCATGCACCACATCACAAAAATTCTCACACAAAAGACTGTTGTACAGGAAATATATTAATTTCATACCAAACAACTTACTCAACATAGTATCAAACATTTATTGCACTGTTCACTGTAGCAACCTGAGGCAGGTAGGATAGTGTTAGCGTGCTTGGTCCCAAACATCACGCGAATCATACGGCACAGAATGAATAGTGCGAGTGCGCTTCCGCCTTACTCTTGTCGTGTGTAAACGTGTTCCAGTCCTCCTGCGTGTCCTTGGATTTCTTCAGTACCACCAGCTTCCCCCCGTCCACATCCACACTCAGCGAATACTTCTGCGATTTACCAATCTTCGTTAAATCTGTCAGGTTCACATCCAGTTTCACCTGAGGAACATGACAGTATGTGTTCAGATCATTGTCCCAGCAACAAGCGCGGTGGTCATTGTTCTTTTTTTCTTTTACCCTTTATGCGTCAGCCGTGGCTCAGCATATAGCACTCTTGCCTCCGAGTCAGAAGGTTGTGGGTTCGAGTCCCACTCCAAGGACTTGAGCACAAAATCTAGGCCGACACTCCAGTGCAGTACAGAGGGAGCGCCGCACTGTCGGAGGGGCAGTACTGAGCGAGTGCTGCACTGTCGGAGGTGCCATCTTTTGGATGAGATGTTAAATCGAGGCCAGTCTGCTCTCAGGTGAACGTAAAAGATCCCACGGCAGTATTCGAGGACGAGCAGGAGCATTCTCCCCGGGTCCTGGCCTAATATTTATCCCTCAAAGAACATCACTAACAGATTATCGGGTCATCACATTGCTGTTTGTGGGAGCTTGCTGTGCGCATATTGGCTGCCGTGTTTCCTACATTACAACAGTGACTACACTTCAAAAACTACTTCATTGGCTGTAAAGTGTTTTGGGACATCCTGAGGTCGCAAAAGGCGCTACATAAATGCAAGCCTTTCTGTTTATATACAAGTTTAAAATAAAATGACATTTAAATGTCTCTGGGTTCATTGCACACAGCAGTCCCACCGTCCACCAGCTAGTGCCTGGAGACTCATACAACAGATGTAAGCAACAACAGGAATTCAGGCTGCCAAGTCCACACTTGCCCCTCCACCCCTGTGATAGCACGGAGCTGGGTGCTAAGCTGCAATAATCATCATTCTAAAAATACACACGGCTGGTGGAGCTAGCGTCCAGCACTCTGCCAGCTAATACCAGTATTAACAGCTTTAACTCTCCGAAAATGAGTGCGATGATCTCGTCCTACTGTAACTGGGACCACTAACAAGTATTAAAATATTAAACAACGGAGCACTTAAACCTCATAGTAAAGAAAGACTTGCATTTATATAGCGCATTTCACAGCCGCCTACATCCCAAAACGCTTCACAGCCAATGAAGTACTTTTTTTTGAAGTGCAGTCACTGTTGTAATGTAGGAAACGCAGCAGCCACTTTGCGCACAGCAAGCTCCCACAAACAGCAATGTGATAATGACCAGATCATCTGTTTTAGTGATGTTGATTGAGGGATAAATATTGGCCCCAGGATACGGGGAGAGCTCCCCTGCCCTTCATCGAAATAGCGCCATGAGATCTTTTACATCCACCTGAGCGAGCAAACGGGGCCTCGGTTTAACATCTCATCCGAAAGGCAGACGGATCCCAAAGAATAACCTGCAAAGCTGCACATGTCGGAGAAGAGAGTCATTTTTTTTACTTCCTTAATCAAGGCGACATAAACTTTTACGATAGCAAAATACTGCGAATGCTGGAAATCTGAAATAACAGAAAACGCTGGAAAAACTCAGCAGGCCAGGCAACATCCATGGAGAGAGAAACGAGTCAACGTTTCGGGTCGAAACCCTTCGTCAGAACTGAGGAAAAAAGGCAGGAAATGAAACAGATTAAAAGGCAGTTTGGGGGCTGGGAAATGGAGGAGGGGATGAAAGAAGAGACATTAAGAGATATTCAAGGTGAGACGAGATGGTAATAGGACAGGTAAAGAGACAAAGGATGGCTCTAGATGAAGTGTGAAATGCGCTGGCAGAGTGAGAGACAGCTGCCATGTGGGAGAAAGGAAAAGGCACAAACCAAAGGTGTGGATAAAAATATAAAAATGTAATGGGGGCCGAGGTTATGATCTGAAATTGTTGAACTCGATATTGAGTCCGGATGGCTGTAAAGTGCCTAATCGGAAGATGAGGTGCTGTTCCTCGAGTTTACACTGAGCTTCCGTGGAACAATGCAAGAGCCCGAGTACAGTGAGGTCTGAGTGGGAATGGGGCAGTGAATTGAAATGACAGGTGACCGGAAGCTCGGGGTCACCCTTACGGACTGAACGGAGGTGTTCCGCAAAGCCGTCACCCAATCTGCGTTTGGTCTCCTCAATGTAGAGGAGACAAAATTTTAACCAGTTTAAGGTTCAGCTTGAAGGTTTAGTTATTCCTTGGGAGCAAACCTTTTCAGAACAGACTCGAGGGTCATCGACCCGAAACATTAACTTGGTTTCTCTCTCTACAGATGCTGCCCGACTTGCTGAGTATTTCCAGCAAGTTCTCTTTTTATTTCAGATTTCCAGCATCCGCAGTATTTTGCTTTTGTGTTGTCCAAATTAATCTGGTCTATTTGCCCCTCTGCATACTGTTCCCCAGCTGAAGGTACAGGATGACAACCAGCTCTAGCTGCTTTGGAGGCATATGCATCACCCTCCACACTACGTTAAGGTCTAACCCTGCACATAACCCACACCTGAAAGCACGTCACAGAATCTTATAGCACAGGAGGCCGCCATCCAGTCCATCGTGCTTGCGTCGGCTCCTTTATCCAATTAACCTACCAATTAGTGTCAGTCATTACAGCACAGAAGGAGGCCATTCGGCCCATCGAGTCCGTGCCAGCTCTCTGTAGAGCAATCCAGTCAGTCCCATTCCCCCGCTCTATCCCCGTAGCCCTGCAAGTTTATTTCCCTCCAGTGCCGATCCAGTCTCCCCTTGAAAACATTGAGTGTCTCCGCTTCCACCACTTCCGTCGGCAGCGAGTTCCAGGTCCTCACCACTCGCTGTGTAAAAAAGTTCCTCACATCCCCCATTAATCCCACTCCGCTGCTCTTTCCCCATCGCCCTCAAATATTTCCTCTTCCAAGTTTATAACTGATTCCCCAAGTTTATAACCGATTCCCTTTTGAAAGTTTATGACCCTTCTGCCAGTGGAAACAATTTCTCCTCATCTACCCTCTCAAAACCCTTCATGATTTTGAACACCCTTATCATATCTCTGCTTAACCTTCTTTGCTCCAAGGAGAACAACCCCAGTTTTTCCAGTCTATCCACATAACTGAAGTCCTGCATCCCTAGTACCATTCTAGTAAATCTCCTCTGCATCTCTCCAAGGCCTTGGCTTTCTTCCTATAGTGTGGTGCCCAGAATTGGACACAATGCTGCATCTGGGGCCTAGTCAGTGTTTTATAAAAGTTTAGCATAACTTCCTTGCTTTTGTACTCTGTGCCTCTATTAATAAAGCCCAGGATCCTGTATGCCTGTTTAAACAGCCTTGTCCTGCCACTCGTGTACCACACAGACTGCAGCGGTTCAAGATTTAGCATAACTTCCAGTAACGGGCGTATAATGAACTACGCCCCCACCCCTCATCCACCCAAAATAGTTTTTGGGGGGGGGAGGTAAGAACAGAATTGACGTCCCAGGGATCAGCTGCCTACCAATCAGAGAGAAGGTCGTTACCTCGAAAGCTTGCACCGGAATGCTCTTCGCCTTGCGAGGCGTTGTGTGAGAGAACATCGAGGACTGCGACGTGAAGCTGGGGCAGGAACTCATCTCCTGCAGCGCTTTCAATGCCTGAAAGGAAGAAGCGGAGGCGAGATTGGTATCTTGTATATTTTTATTTAACACTGAGAATTCTAGGCGATCGGCCGAGGCTCACAGTGCAAGAAGACACCAGACCTGAAGAAGCAAGTTGACAAAATAAATTACGAACCAAACATGGGTTTTAAAAGCCAGGAAGGGGAGACAGAGGGAAGTCAGCAGTTCCATAGTCTCAATATCCTAGAAAAGCATCGTTTGGGATACAGACGACTATCACAAGAGAGAGAACATGAGTGTTCTTAACCGTCGCTGCTCTAAGGAGAACAATCCCAGCTTCTCCAGTCTCTCCACATAACTGAAGTCCCTCACCCCTGGAACCATTCTAGTAAATCTCCTCTGCACCCTCTCCAAGGCCTTGACATCCTTCCAAAAATAAGGTGCGCAGAATTGGATACAATACTCCAGCTGGGGCCTAACCAGTGTTTTATAAAGGTTTAGCATAACTTCCTTGCGCTTGTACTCTGTGCCTCTATTAATAAAGCCAAGGATCCCCATCTGCTTTTTTAAACAGCCTTTCCAACTTGTCCTGCCACCGCCAAAGATTTGTGCACATACCCCACCCCCCCAAGGTTTCTTTGTTCTTGCACCTTCTTTAAAATTGTACCATTTCATTTATATTGCCTTTCCTCATTTTTCCTACCTAAATTAATCACTTCTCTCACTCGGTTTCATCTGCCATGTGTCTTCCCATTTCATCAGTCGATGTCCTCCTGAAATCTGTTACTATCCTCCTCATTGTTTACTACATTTCCTAGTGTCGTGTTATTTGCAACTTTTGAAATTATGCCCTGTACTCCAGAGAAGTAATGGTCCTAATACTGACCCCTGGAGGACACCACTGCACACTTCCCTCCAGTCTGAGAAACAACCGGTCATCACTACTCTCTGCTTTCTGTCCCTTAGCCAATATCGTATCCACACAGCCACTGCCCTGTTGATCCCATGGGTTTCAATTTTGCTAACAAGTCTATTATGTGGTACTTCATCAAATGGCTTTTGAAATTCCTTATACACATCAACCGCACTATCCTCATCAACCCTCTCGGTTACTTTATCAAAGAGCTCAATCACAATCGTTAATCAAACACTATTTGCTTGAACAAATCCTTGCTGGCTTTTATTTATTAACCCAAATTTTTCCAAGTGCCAATTAATTTTGCCCCAGATTAATCACAGAATCACAGCACTGGAGGAGGCCCTTCGGGCCTCTGCTGGCTCTTTAAAAGAGCTATACAATTTTAATTTTCACATTTTTTGGGGGAGAGACTTTCCTTTGGGGGGGGGGGGGGGGTGGCGAGGATGACGGGAAAAGGTACAGTTTTGTAGTGGTTATGTTACGGGACTAATAATCCAGGGGACATGAGTTCAAATCCCGTCAGGGAAGCTTGAGAATTTTAATTCAGTTAAGAACAAAATCTGGAAATAAAAAGCTATCATCAGTAAAAGTGACCACAAAAAGCTGTCGGATTGTTGTAAAAATTTAGAATAAATGACTACTCAAGTAATACGTTTGGATCAACAGGTTTACATCGAGTTCCAGTCCTCGACCCAAAAGAGTTCAGCTCTTCATGAGGCCTGGTTCTGGCTCGCCACCTCTTCCTTCAAGTCCTTGTACACCTCTGCTCTATGTAAAGCCAGGTTGGATGTCTCAAAGTTTCCCCACCACCGACGCAAGGCTCACTGGCCTGCAGTTATCGGGTTTATCCCGCTCCCCTTTTTGGAACAGGGGCGCAATGTTGTCAATCCTCCAGTCCTCTGGCACCACTCCGATATCCAAGGAGGAATGGAAGATTGCAGCCAGAGCCACCGCAATTTCCACCCTTACTTCCCTCAGTAACCTAGGAGGCATTCCATCCGGACCGGGGGACTTTTCTACTTTGAGCGCTGCTAACCTTTTTAGTACATCCTCTTAATTTTTATCCTAACCAATTTCTCTGCTGCCTCCTGCTTTACTGCACATTGGCAGCATCTCTTCTTTAGCGAAGACAGATGCAAAGTACTCACTTACTGCCATGCCCTCTGCCCCCACAAGATCATCTTCTTGGTCCCTAATCAGCCCCACCC
>NC_140996.1:233031470-233146850 GCF_052327205.1 Somniosus microcephalus
CACACGCTTTACAAATAGAGCACACGCATGTCAAAACAGAACATGTCAGTACCTGCTGGATTAAGTCGTGTCAGCAACGGGGAGCTCTGCTGGTCAAATATCTTGGATAATATTTCCAGGCCAGCCAAGACTTTATCAACTTCACTGCAAGAGAGAAAGAAACCTTACATAAACAACAGGCAAGTTATTTTAAAGAGTTACCTGTGGATACCAGGTAATATTATATGGGTACGGTAATGTCGTGGTTACGTTACTGGACTAGTAATCCAGAGAAATCAAACCCACCATGGCGGTTTGAGAATTTCAACTCAGCTGCAAATTACTGTCCAGAACACTGAACTCCCTACAAGGGATCTTCAACATCCCAGCCGGACAGACAGACGGGACCAAACTTTGACATCTCAAGGAGACAACGTGTGTCAGCCGTGGCTCAGTGAGTAGCATTCTCACCCGCGTCACAAGGTTGTGGGTTCAAGCCCCGAACACAAAAACCTAGGCTGACACTCCCAGTGCAGTACCGAGAGGGAGCGCCGCACTGTCAGAGGGGGCAGTACCGAGGGGAGCGCCGCACCGTCGGAGGGGCGCGGTACCGAGGGAGCGCCGCACCGTTGGAGGGGCGGGTACCGAGGCAGCGCCGCACCGTCGGAGGGGCGTTAGCCGCGCACCGGAGGCTACGAGGCAGGCGCGCACCGTCGGAGGCGGCCGTGAGGGCTGTACCGAGGCAGCGCCGCACCGTCGGAGGGGCGGTACCGAGGCAGCGCCGCACCGTCGGAGGGGCGGTACGGTACCGACGGAGCGCGCACCGTCGGAGGGGCGGTACCGAGGGCAGCGCCGCACGTCGAGGGCGGTACGAGGGAGTCGCTGCACTGTCGGAGGGGCGGTACTGAGGGAAGTTTCCGCTGCACTGTCGGAGGGGCGGTACTGAGAGGGAAAGTTTCGGCGCTGCACTGTCGGAGGGGCGGTACTGAGGGAAAGTTTCCGCTGCACTGTTGGAGGGCAGTACCGAGGGAGCGCCGCACTGTCGGAGGGGCAGTACTGAGGGAAGTTTCCGCCGCACTGTCAGAGGGGCAGTACCGGAGGGAGCGCCGCACTGTCGGAGGGGCAGTACCGAGGGGAGCGCCGCACTGTCGGAGGGGCAGTACCGAGGGAAGTTTCCGCCGCACTGTCGGAGGGGCAGTACCGAGGGAAGTTTCCGCCGCACTGTCGGAGGGGCAGTACTGAGGGAGCGCCGCACTGTCGGAGGGGCAGTACCGAGGGAAGTTTCCCGCCGCACTGTCGGAGGGGCAGTACGAGGGAAGTTCCGCCGCACTGTCGGAGGGGCAGTACCGAGGGAGCGCCGCACTGTCGGAGGGGCCGGTACTGAGGGAAGTTTCCGCTGCACTGTCGGAGGGGCAGGTACCTGAGGGAAGTTTCCGCGCACTGTTGGAGGGGCAGTACCGAGTGAGCGCCGCACTGTCGGAGGGGCAGTACCGAGGGAAGTTTCCGCCGCACTGTCGGAGGGGCAGTACCTGAGAGGGAAGTTTCCGCCGCACTGTCGGAGGGGCAGTACCGAGGGAAGTTCGCTCGCACTGTCGGAAGGGGGCAGTACTGAGGAGAGCGCGCCGCACTGTCGGAGGGGGCAGTACCGAGGGGAAGTTTCCGACCGCACATGTCGGAGGGGCAGTACCGAGGGAAGTTTCCGCCGCACTGTCGGAGGGGCAGTACCGAGGGAGCGCCGCACTGTCGGAGGGGCAGTACCTGAGGAAGTTTCCGCCGCACTGTCGAGGGCAGTACCGAGGAAGTTCGCCGCACTGTCGGAGGGGCAGTACCGAGGGAAGTTTCCGCCGCACTGTCGGAGGGGCAGTACTGAGGGAAGTTTCCGCCGCACTGTCGGAGGGGCAGTACATGAGGAGCGCCGCACTGTCGAGGGGCAGTACTGAGGCCGCACTGTCGGAGGGGCAGTACTGAGGGAGCGCCGCACTGTCGGAGGGGCAGTACTGAGGGAGCGCCGCACTGTCGGAGGGGCAGTACTGAGGGAGCGCCGCACTGTCGGAGGGGCAGTACTGAGGGAGCGCCGCACTGTCGGAGGGGGCAGTACTGAGGGAGCGCCCGCACTGTCGGAGGGGCAGTACTGAGGGAGCGCCGCACTGTCGGAGGGGCAGTACTGAGGGAAGCGCCGCACTGTCGGAGGGGGCAGTACTGAGGGAGCGCCGCACTGTCGGAGGGGCAGTACTGAGGGAGTCGCCGCACTGTCGGAGGGGCAGTACTGAGGGAGTTTCCGCCGCACTGTCAGAGGGGCAGTACCGAGGGAGTGCGCCGCACTGTCGGAGGGGCGCAGTACCGAGGGAGCGCCGCACTGTCGGAGGGGCAGTACCGAGGGAAGTTTCCGCCGCACTGTCGGAGGGGGCAGTACCGAGGGAAGTTTCCGCCGCACTGTCGGAGGGGCAGTACTGAGGGATCGCGCCGCACTGTCGGAGGGGCAGGTACTGAGGGAGCGCCGCACTGTCGGAGGGCTGGCAGTACCCGAGGGAAGTTTCCGCCGCACTGTCGGAGGGGCAGTACCGAGGGAAGTTTCCGCCGCACTGTCGGAGGGCAGTACTGACGAGGAGCGCCGCACTGTCGGAGGGGCGGTACTGAGGGAAGTTTCCGCTGCACTGTCGGAGGGGCAGGTACTGAGGGAAGTTTCCGCCTGCACTGTTGGAGGGGCAGTACCGAGGGAGCGCCGCACTGTCGGAGGGGCAGTACCGAGGGAAGTTTCCGCCGCACTGTCGGAGGGGGCAGTACCGAGGGAAGTTTCCGCCGCACTGTCGGAGGGGCAGTACCGAGGGAAGTTTCCGCCGCACTGTCGGAGGGGCAGTACTGAGGGAGCGCCGCACTGTCGGAGGGGCAGTACCTGAGGGAAGTTTCCGCCGCACTGTCGGAGAGGGGCAGTACCGAGGGGAAGTTTCCGCCGCACTGTCGGAGGGGCAGTACCGAGGGAGCGCCGCACTGTCGGAGGGGCAGTACCGAGGGAAGTTTCCGCCGCACTGTCGGAGGGGCAGTACCGAGGGAAGTTTCCGCCGCACTGTCGGAGGGGCAGTACCGAGGGAAGTTTCCGCCGCACTGTCGGAGGGGCAGTACTGAGGGAAGTTTCCGCCGCACTGTCGGAGGGGCAGTACTGAGGAGGAGCGCCGCACTGTCGGAGGGGCAGTACTGAGGGAGCGCCGCACTGTCGGAGGGGCAGTACTGAGGGAGCGCCGCACTGTCGGAGGGGCAGTACTGAGGGAGCGCCGCACTGTCGGAGGGGCAGTACTGAGGAGGAGCGCCGCACTGTCGGAGGGCAGTACTGAGGGAGCGCCGCACTGTCGGAGGGGCAGTACTGAGGGAGCGCCGCACTGTCGGAGGGCAGTACTAGGGAGCGCCGCACTGTCGGAGGGGCAGTACTGAGGGAGCGCCGCACTGTCGGAGGGGCAGTACTGAGGGAGCGCCGCACTGTCGGGAGGGGCAGTACTGAGGGAGCGCCGCACTGTCGGAGGGGCAGTACTGAGGGAGCGCCGCACTGTCGGAGGGGCAGTACTGAGGGAGCGCCGCACTGTCGGAGGGGCAGTACTGAGGGAGCGCCGCACTGTCGGAGGGGCAGTACTGAGGGAGCGCCGCACTGTCGGAGGGGCAGTACTGAGGGAGCGCCGCACTGTCGAGGTGGGGCAGTACTGAGGAGCCGCACTGTCGGAGGGGCAGTACTGAGGGAGTGCCGCACTGTCGGAGGGGCAGTACTGAGGGAGTGCCGCACTGTCGGAGGGGCAGTACTGAGGAGCGTCGTCTTTCGAATGAGGCTTAAACCGAGACCGTCTGCTCAGGTGGCCACAAAAGAATCAATGGGCACCAATTGGAAGAGCAGGGGAGTTGTCCCCGGTGTGGGGGGACGGAGACGGGGAGACAACACACACACACGACACCTCCTTGCCATGGACTAACATACCCACGTGCACAGCCCAGATTGTCTCCTGAACAGCATCCGGCACTTTGCGGAACCACACACCCAGGTGCCAGTCAGCATCTCTAGATGTCCAGGGTTCAAATCCCACCATGGCAAGTCGTGAAACTGGATCGAATGAATCTTGGTGATTCGTGGGCTGGCGCCTGATTAAATATTTACAATAGCTGCCCGAGTGTCATAAATACTCAAATGGTTCACTCCGTCCTTCAGGGAAGGGGACCTGCCGCCCCCCTGCACGTGACTCCAATCCCCCCACTGTGTGGTTGGCTCTTAAAGCCCTCATGGTAAATTAGGGATGGGCCATAAACTAGGGGCTATAAATATAAGAAAGTCACTAATAAATTCAACAGGGATTCAGGAGAAACTTCTTTACCCAGAGAGTGGTGGGAATGTGAAACCCGCTACCACAAGGCGAACAGCATAGAAGCATTTAAGGGGAAGCTAGATAAACATGAGGGAGAAAGGAATAGAAGGATATGCTGCTAGGCGATAGGGCGAGAGAGGCTAATGTGGAGCAAGAGGCTCATGCTGAGCATAATTCTGCTGCAGAGAACTGTGAGCTGGGTCATTAAATACATTTACGATACACAGATTTTGCAAGATATAACAGATAGTTGCAAGTGGTTATGGGGAGTGGGCAGGGAAGTGGCTTTGAGCCCAAGATCAGCCATGATCTTATTGAATGGCGGAGCAGGCTCGAGGGCCAAGTGGCCTATTCCTGCTCCTATTTCTTATGTTCTTATATAAACACCGGCACGGTCCAGGTGGCCTGTTTCTGTGCTGTAGTCTCTATATAATTCTACGTAATAAATACTGGGTTGCCTGTGTTACCCATATCCTGTGCACATTTAATAAAAAAAAGGAAATTGAAGGTGGCTTGTGCAAAGAGGTATGTCAAATGCTGGATGGAGGGGGACGGTACCAGCTCTCAGTTCCTCCTGAGCCAAGAATCACAAGGGGTGTTGGGTTTATAAGAAGCGTGGCTGTGTGTTGGGATTCCTTTCGACTTGCCTGCAGCTGCAACAACACATGAATCATTTCCTCTCCTCTGACTGCGGCTGAAACTGGGAACACTGGTGCTTTTCTCTGCATCTCGCCCGAGCGGTTCAAGACTTCACACGGCAGACGACTGTGGAGCAACAAAAGGATAAACTGCTTCCATCCAGACTCCAGGGAAGCAGACCCACCTTTCACTCTTGCTGCTTCTCATCTCTAAAGTGAAGATGGGGAGGGGCAGGGGGCCGGCAGCTACGCTGAGCTGCTGAATAACATAATTCATTAATTGATGTTGAGGCTGGCTGTGAAGTGATGGTTTAATCGGCCCTCATCCGACTTCCAGTATCAGTTGAGCTCAGGAAACAATGCAATATAAACTGATTGCAACTGCCTCAAAGGCAGCATTTTATCTCCTCTCGCCCACCCCGCCATATTCCTCCTTCCTTTTCCGAAGAGGAGACGTTAAATCAAGGCCTCATCTGCCCTCTGCTTTCAGTTCCGGGCCCCGCACCTCAGGAAGGATATATCGGCCTCGGAGGGGGAGCAGCGCAGATTCACCAGAATGATACCGGGGCTGAAAGGGTTAAATTACGAGGACAGGTTGCCCAGACTGGGTTTGTATTCCCTCGAGTTTAGAAGATTAAGGGGTGATCTAATCGAGGTGTTTAAGATTAAAGGATTCGATGGCGTAGATAGAGAGAAACTATTTCCTCTGGTGGGGGGGAGTCCAGAACAAGGGGGCAGAACCTTAAAATTAGAGCCAGGCCGGTCAGGGGTGATGTCAGGAAGCACTTCTTCACACAAAGGGTGGTGGAAATCTGGAACTCTCTCCCCCAAAAAGCTGCCGAGGATCAATTGTAAATTTTTAAACTGAGATTGATAGATTTTTGTTAGGTAAGGGTATTAAGGGATATGGATCCAAGGTGGGTAGACGGAGTGGAGCTACAGATCAGCCAGGATCAAATTGAATGGTAGAAAAAGTTCAAGGGGCTGAATGGCCTCCTCCTGTTCCTATGTTCCTCTCGGGTGGATGCAAAAGATCCCACGGCACTATTCCAAGAAAAGTTCTCCTGCTGGTTGGCCAACATTTGTCCCTCAACCAACTTCACAAACAGAATAACTGGTCATTTATCTCAAGCGGCTTAAAGACGCTATATAAATGCAAATTGTTGTGTGGGATCTTGCTGTGCGCAAATTGACTGCCGCGTCTCCTACGTTACAAAATTGAACGTACATCAAAAGTACTTCACTGGCTTTGAGAAGTCCAGGGGTCATGAACGGCACTATATAAATGGGAGTTCTTTCCTTTCTTTAGGCAAGGGTATCAAGGGATAGGGAGCTAAGGCAGATAAATGGAGTTGAGGTACAGATCACTGAATCTTGGATATTACGGCACAGAAAGAGGCCTTTAGGCCCACCGTGTCTGTGCCGGTCCAACCAGAGCTCTCCAGCCTAATCCCACTTTCCAGCTCCTGGTCCGTAGCCCTGTAGGTTATGGCACTTCAAGTGTATATCCAAGTACTTTTTTAATGCAATGAGGGTCTCTGCTTCCAGCACCCTTTCAGGTAGAGTGTTCCAGACCCCCACCACCCTCTGGGTGAAAAATATCCTCAACTCCCCTCTAATCCTTCCACCAATTACTTTCAATCTCTGCCCCCTGGTTATTGACCTCTCTGCTAAGGGAAATAGGTCCTTCCTATCCACTCTATCTAGGCCCCTCATAATTTTATACACCACAATTAAATCTCCCCTCAGCCTCCTCTGTTCCAAAGAAAACAACCCCAGCCTATCCAATCTTTCCTCATCGCTAAAATTCTCCACTCCTGGCAACATCCTCATAAATGAACCATGATCTAATTTAATAGTGGAACGTGCTCAAGGTGCTAAAAAGGACTCCTGTCCCTAAAAGCCCCCTCTGGTACCTCACTAAAGTGACCATCCTTCACGTGAGCCCAGACGACAAGTGTCGGCAATCTACGAGGCACTCTCTTATTTCCTTATGCTCTTAACGTAAAAGCACCTTGCAATGCTCCTTAACCAATGCTGGAGAGCAAAGTAAAACAGCCCCAGGTTCTGCACCACAAATAAACCTCCTTCCTTCTCTCTGGTGTCCTAGTGTCCCTGATTCATGAACCTCCTGCAGCCAACCCATTCAAACCAATCATCCAGGTGTGAGGAGGGACTGCAGACACTGTCAAGGAAGAACACTCCTAAGCTAGCTGCAGGTTGGGGCTTGATGCAGGAATTTTGAGTTGGGGGGGGGGGGGAGGGGGGGGAGGCGGTTGAGGGGTTAAAAGATCAAGAATTCAACGGACTGGTGAAACTGAACCTCCATTTCTGGTTGCTGGAGCAGGGGGAGAATGGCTTTCTGTGGCAAAGAGCTCCACCACCATGCCACCTATACCTCTTTGGCCTTTCACATCTGGAATCAGGCTTCATATTAGAACATAAGAATTAGGAGCAGGAGTCGGCCATTCGGCCCCTCAAGCCTGCTCTGCTATTCAATAAGATCATGGCTGATCTTCAACTTCAACTCCACTTTCCCGCCCGATCCCCATATCCCTCGATTCCTTTAGTGCCCAAAAATCTATCGATCTCAGTGTTGCTGCTGCAATATGTGGGAGCTGGTGAACACCATTGATGCTCACGGTGATCACATTTGCAGTAAGTGTTGGCTGCTCGAGGAACTCCGGCTCCGTGTTGAAGAGCTGGGGTCCGAGCTTCAAACACTGAGACACATCAGGGAGGGGGAGAGTTACCTGGACTCTGTGTATCACGAGGTAGTCACACCAATTAGATTAATTAATTCAGATGTAGTCCGTGGCCAGGGTCAGGATGGTGTGACTAGAAGTGAGGCAGGTACGGGGATCCAGGAGGTAGTGTTGGAGGAGCCGCAGCCCTTGCACTTGTCCAACAGGTTCGAGGCTCTTACTCCCTGTGGGGACAGGAGCAGGGACTGCAGGGAGGATGAGCAACCTGGCCACAGCACCGCGGAGCAGGGGGCCATTCAAGTGGAGGGAGTTAAAAGAAATGTTGTAGTGGTAGGGGATAGTATCGTTAGGGGGATAGATAGAGTTCTTTACAGCCGAGAGCGAGAGTCCCGAAGGCTGTGTTGCCTGCCCGGTGCCAGGGTTAAGGACATCTCCTCTGGACTGGAGAGAAACTTGGAGTGGGAGGGGGAGGATCCAGTTGTCGTGGTCCATGTTGGTACCAACGACATAGATAGGACAAGGAAGGAGGTTCTGCTGAGGGAGTTTGAGCTGCTAGGGGCCAAATTAAAAAGCAGAACCACAAGGGTAATAATCTCTGGATTATTACCTGAGCCACGAGCGAATTTGGCTAGGACAAATAAAATTAGAGAGTTAAATGCGTGGCTCAAAGACTGGTGTGGGAGAAATGGGTTTTGCTTCCTGGGACACTGGCACCAGTACTGGGGCAGGAGGGAGCTGTTCCGTTGGGACGGGCTTCACTTGGCCAGTGCTGGGACTAGAGTCCTGGCGGATCATATAACTAGGGCTGTAGAGAGGGCTTTAAACTAACTAGTGGGTGTGGTAAACCACTGTATGTATTCCACTGTGTACATGTCTGTACATGCCTCGGCTGACTCCTCCCACGAGTCCAGGTATAAAGGTGACTGCTCCACAGTCCCTCTGTATTCTGGACTGGTCGACCACTCGAGGCACACCTTCATTCTCTTGTTAATAAAAGCCTGTTAGTTACTCGCTTAACCTCAGTCTTTTGAGTGATTGATAGCGCATCAGTGGGGGGGGGGGGGGGGGAGGTTCCTAGAGAGCAAATAATAAAAATGACAACAGAGAAGGTCATAGACTTAGGTAGCAGTGGGGAGATTAAAAACCAGAGCGTGTCAGGAAGGGGCAGAAGGTATGGAGTAAAAGGTAAAGTAATAAAAAGGGCAAAAGCAGGAACTAAGTGTCACAAAACATCTTTGAAAGTTCTCGATCTGAATGCACGTAGCATTCGTAACAAAATAGACGAGTTAATGGCACAAATAACTACATATGGGTATGATCTTGTGGCCATTACAGAAACATGGCTGCAGGGTGACAATGCCTGGGAATTAAACATACCAGGTTATTTAACGATCAGGAAGGACAGGCAGGAAGGAAGGGGAGGTGGGGTGGCTATGTTAATAAAGGAAGGACTCACTGTAATACAGAGAAATGATATTGGGTCAAAAGATCAGGATAATGAAACAGTTTGGGTGGAGGTAAGGAATAATAAGGGGAAAAAAACACTAGTGGGCGTAGTCTATAGGCCTCCGAACAGTGGCAACTCTGTTGGACGGAGTATCAATCAGGAAATAGTTGAGGCTTGTAATAAGGGAACAGCTATAATTATGGGGGATTTTAACTATCATATTAATTGGACAAATCAAATTGGGCAGGGCTGCCTTTAGGATGAGTTCATTGAGTGTATTAGGGATGGGTTTCTTGAGCAGTATGTAACTGAACCGACCAGGGGGCAAGCAACCTTAGATCTGGTCCTGTGTAACGAGATGGGATTAATTAAAAATGTCCTAGTAAAGGATCCCCTTGGAATGAGTGACCATAACATGGTTGAATTCCATATTCAATTAGAGGGTGAGAAGGTTGGATCTCAAACAAGCGTGCTAAGCTTGAATAAAGGAGACTATGAAGGTATGAGCGCGGAATTGAGTAGAGTGGATTGGGAAAATAGATTAAAGGGTAAGACGATACATGATCAGTGGTGTACATTTAAGGAGTTATTTTACAACTTCCAAAAAAATATATTCCACTGAGAAGGGTGTAAAAGAAGACAGCCATCCGTGGCTAAGTAAAGAAATTAAGGATAGCATTCGACTAAAAACAAGGGCATATAAGGTAGCCAAATCTAGTGGGAGGATAGAGGATTGGGAAAACTTTAAAAGACAGCAAAAAATGACAAAAAGATTGATTAAGAAAGGGAAGATAGATTATGAAAGTAAATTAGCAAAAAATATAAAAACAGGTAGTAAGAGTTTTTATAGTTATATAAAAAGAAAAAGGGTGGCTAAAGTAAATGTTGGTCCCTTACAGGATGAGACCGGGAAATTAATGGTGGGAAATATGGAGATGGCAAAAACACTGAATGAATATTTTACATCAGTCATTACAGTAGAAGACACTAAGAATATCCCAACACTGGACAAAGAGGGGGCTAAAGGGGGGGGGAGGAGCTAAACACGATCAAAATCACTAAGGAAGTGGTACTCGGTAAAATAATGGGACTCAAGGCGGATAAATCACCTGGACCTGATGGCTTACATCCTAGGGTCTTGAGGGAAGTGGCGGTAGGGATTGTGGATGCATTGGTAATAATTTTCCCAAACTCCCTGGACTCGGCAAAGGTCCCGGCAGACTGGAAAACTGCTAATGTAACACCCTTATTTAAAAAGGGCAGCAGACAGAAGGCTGGAAACTATAGACCAGTTAGCCTAACATCTGTGGTAGGTAAAATTTTGGAGTCCATTATTAAGGAGACAGTAACAGGACATTTGGATAATCATAATTTAATAGGACAAAGTCAGCATGGTTTTATGAAGGGGAAGTCATGTTTGACAAATTTGCTGGAGTTCTTTGAGGAAGTAACGTATAGGGTGGATAAAGGGGAACCAGTGGACGTAGTGTATTTAGACTTCCAAAAGGCATTTGACAAGGTGCCACACAAAAGATTATTGCTTAAGATAAAAAATCACGGGATTGGGGGTAATATTCTGGCATGGATAGAGGATTGGCTATCTAACAGAAGGCAGAGAGTTGAGATAAATGGGTCACTCTCAGGCTGGCAATCAGTAACTAGTGGTGTTCCGCAGGGGTCAGTGCTGGGTCCCCAACTCTTTACAGTCTATATTAACGATTTGGAGGAGGGGACCGAGTGTAACATATCAAAGTTTGCAGATGATACTAAGATGGGAGGGAAAGTAGTGAGTGAGGAGGACATAAAAAACCTGCAAGGGGACATCGACAGGCTAAGTAAGTGGGCAGAGATTTGGCAGATGGAATACAATACTGGAAAGTGTGAGGTTATGCACTTTGGCAGGAAAAATCGTAGAGCAAGTTATTATCTTAATGGCAAGAAACTGGAAAGTACTGAAGTACAAAGGGATCTGGGGGTCCTGGTGCACGAAACTCAAAAGGTTAGTATGCAGGTGCAGCAAGTGATTAAGAAGGCCAATGGAATGTTGGATTTCATTGCTAGGGGGATAGAATATAAAAATAGGGAGGTATTGCTTCAGTTGTACAAGGTATTGGTGAGACCGCACCTGGAATACTGCGTACAGTTTTGGTGTCCATACTTAAGAAAGGACATACTTGCTCTCGAGTCAGTACAAAGAAGGTTCACTCGGTTAATCCCGGGGATGAGGGGATGGACATATGAGGAGAGGTTGAATAGATTGGGACTCTACTCATTGGAGTTCAGAAGAATGAGAGGCGATCTTATTGAAACATACAAGGTTGTGAAGGGGTTGGATCGGGTGGATGCGGGGAGGATGTTCCCGATGATGGGTGAAACTAGAACTAGGGGGCATAGTCTTAGAATAAGGGGCTGCTCTTTCAAAACTGAGATGAGGAGGAACTACTTCACTCAGAGGGTGGTAGGTCCATGGAATATGCTGCCCCAAAAAGCTGTAGAAGCTACATCATTACATAAATTTAAAACAGAAATAGACAGTTTCCTCGAAGTAAAGGGAATCAAGGGTTACGGGGAGCGGACAGGAATTTGGACATGAGTCTAGGTTCGGATTGGTCATGGCCCTGTGGGTAGCGGAGCGGGCCCAGGGGCCGTGTAGCCTGATCCTGCTCCTATTTCGTGTGTCTAATTCTGTTAGATTCAGGAGATGGTTCTGTGATAGTGGATTGGCGGTTAGGATCAGATCAGCCATGATCTTATTGAATGGCGGAGCAGGCTCGAGGGGCCGATTGGCCTACTCCTGCTCCTATTTCTTATGTTCTTGAATATACTCAACGACTCAGTTTCCACAGCCCCCTGGGGTAGAGAATCCTAAAGATTCACACCCCTCAGTGAAGAAATTCCTCCTCATCTCAGTACTAAACGGCCGACCCCTTACCCTGAGACAATGCCCCCTAGTTCTAGACACTCCAGCCAGAGGGGAAACAACCTCAGCATCTACCCTGTCAATGCCTGTAAGGATTTCAATGGGATCACCTCTCATTCTTCTAAACTCGAGAGATTATCGGGTCAAAAGTGAAAAGACGAGAGCCTCACTGGCCTCCATTAGACAAAGCCCACCTGTTCAGTCTCTTGCAGGATGTCACCAATGCTTTGTTGAGGTGCGGGAGGCTGGTAGCACCCGCCTTGACTGCCTCCAGGTCCAACACGTAGCTCGCCTTCAAATATTCGTGGGACATGGTGGTCATCCCATTGGCCGCACTGTGTGGAGAAGCAAGAAAGAAAAGCGGATGAAAAGAACTGGTGCAACAACCAAATATCAACGGTTATATTCTCAGATCTGCATAACGTCAATATGTAGCCAGACAAGAAACAACACGGATCAATAGGTTCAAATGAATCCACTATTCCCAGAGCTGCTGTAACTCGACAGCATCACAGTTTGGAAGCTTGTTCCTCACAGGTGTCCAAGTGCAGGGATCCACACTCCTTATTGGAGCTTGGTTTTGGATAAACACAGCACTGCCCTCTCCCATTCACTTGGTCTGTAACAGGCAAGAATTGCCAAGTCCAGAAACATACAAGGAACATAGAAACAGGAGGCCATTCAGCCCCTCAAGCCTGTTCTGCCAGATTGTGGCTGATCTGCAACCGAACACCATATACCAGCCTTTGACCCATATCCCTTAATACCTTGGGTTAGCAGAAATCTACCAATCTCAGACTTAAATTTAACAACTGATCTAGCATCAACTACTGTTTGCGGAGGAGAGTTGCAAAATTCTACACACGAAGGATGTAGAAGTGTTTCCTAATTTCACTCCTGATTGGTCTGGCTCTAATTTTTAGACGATGCCCCCCAGTCCTAGACTCCCCAACCAGCGGAAATAGTTTCTTTCTATCTACCCTATCTGTTCCCCTTAACATCTTGAAAACTTCGATCAGATCACTCCTTAACCTTCTAAATTCCAGGGAATACAACCCTAGTTTGTGTAATCTCTCCTTGAAACTTAACCCTTGGAGTCCGGGTATCATTCTGGTAAACCTACGCTGCACTCCCTCCAAGGCCAATATATCCTTCCTAAGGTGTGGTGCCCAGAACTGCTCCCAGTGCTCCAGGTGTGGTCTAACCAGGGCTTTGTACAGCTGCAGCATAACTTCTACCCCCTTGTATTCTAGTCCTCTGGATATAAAGGCCATCATCCCATTATTTTTGATTATTTTCTGTCCCTATCCATGACACTCTAATGATCTATGAACCTGGAACCCCCCCCCCCCCCACCCCCCGAGTCTCTTTGGACCTCCACTGTTTTTAGCTTTTCATCATTTTGATCTGTCCTTTTTAGGTTCAAAGTGGATGATGACCTAAAACTGCCTATATTGAAATCCATTTGCCACAGTTTTGCCCATTCACTTAATCGATTAATATCTTTGTAATTTTATGCTTCCATTGCAGCCTATCTTTGTATCATCGGCAAAATGGTTCTGTCTCTTCATCTAAGTCGTTAATAAATACGGAGAATAATTGAGGCCCCAACACAGATCTTTGCGTTAAAAAAATCCAACTGCTTCACTAATGTCCTTTTTAGGGAAGGAAAGCTGCCGTCCTTCCCCTGTCTGGGCCTATACGTGGAGTGCTGCACACCCCAGACACCCCCCCAAAATCGAGCTCTGATCAGAGGGGTGAACAGACAGTGTGCTGCACTGCCCATCGCTCTGGAACGGACTGGGCTTAACACTCAGCAAACAATTAGGAAAGCAAATGGTATCTTAGCTTTGTTACAAAGGGATTAGAGTATAAGAGTAAAGAAGTCTTACTAAATTATACAGGGCATTGGTGAGGCCACACCTGGAGTATTGTGTACAGTTCTGGTCTCCCTACTTAAGGAAAGACAGACTTGCCTTAGAGGGAGGGCAACGAAGGTTCACCAGACTGGTTCCTGGGATGGGGGGATTGTCCTATGAGGAGAGATTGAGTAGACTAGGCCTGCATTCCCTAGAGTTAAGAAGAATGAGAGGTGATCTAATTGAAACATATAAAATTCTTAAGGGGCTTGACAGGGTTAATGCTGGGAAAATGTTCCCCCTGGCTGGAGAATCTAGAACACGGGGTCAGTCTCAGAATAAGGGGTCGGCCAGAGGGCTGTGGAGGCTCAGTTGTTGAGTATATTCAAGACAGAGGTCGATAAATTTTTGAGAAATAAGGGAATTAAGGGATATGGGGACAGTGCGGGAAGGTGGAGTCGAGGTAGAAGATCAGGCATGATCTTGTTGAATGGCGGAGCAGGCTCGAAGGGCCAAATGGCCGACTCCAGCTCCTAATTTTTATGTTCTTATGACACCGCTAGTCACATCCTGCCAATTAGATGACCTGCCCATTATCCCGACTCTCCGTCTCTTGCCACTCAGCCACTTCACTAACCAGCTCAATAATTTGCCCTCAATTCCAAGAATGGGAAATGATAACATGGTTGGAGTTCCAAGGCCACCTTTGCTGAGTGACAACAATATGAACAGCTATTGTAAGACAGAGACAGTCTGTAATCCAAGCAGAATTTGTAAAGCTCAGAAGAATGCTGTTCAGCCCATCAAGCCTGTACCAGCTCCCTGTAAGAGTCAACAACTCAGTCCCATGTTCCTGTGCTTTCCCCGTGCCCTTTTTACAGGTCAAGTTGTGAAAGAGGGGAGAGGGGCAGGCAGAGGCTGCACACTGACACGCAATTCACTCAGTCACGGAGTTGTAGGATACAGTTTGCTTCCACTATTCGCTACGTGGTGTGCTTCCAATCTCGTCCCCATCTGTCGGGAGAGCTGCCCAGCAGCTTCACAAAACGGGAAGAGGAATAAAGTACAGCGAGTAACAAATGGGGAAAGAGCAGGGGAGTGGGACTAATTGGATAGTCCCACCAAAGGGCCGGCTCAGGCACAATGGCCTGAATGGCCTCATTCTGTGCTGCATCATTCTATGATTCCCCTCCTCCCTTGTGCACCTCCTGGCAGAGTTGCTTCCTGTGTGCCTGCTCCAATGGGGAACAATGTATGCCATAATCTAGGCTGACACCTCAGTGCAGTACTGAGGGAGCACTGCAACAGTCGGAGGTGCCGTCTTTTGGATGAGACGTCAAACCAAAGCCCTGTCTGCCCTCTCAGGTGGGCATAAAAAATCCCACGGCACTATTTCGAAAAGAGCATGGGAGTTATCCCCGGTGTCCTGGGGCCAATATTTATCCCTCAACCAACATCACTAAATACAGATTATCTGGTCATATCGCATTGCTGTTTGTGGGACCTTGCTGTGTGCAAATTGGCTGCATTACAACAGTGACTACATTTAAAAAGTACTTGATTGGCTGTTAAGCGGTAGGGGCATCCTGAGGTCATTAAAAGCGCTGCACAAGTTCTTTCTTTCTATGGAGGAACCTATAAAAGTTGAGCAAGCAAACACAAAAACAGATTCACAAAAGAGAGCTATTTATTTTTAGGCTGGAGGTTGGAAGGATCAGGTGAGAAAGCTAGGTGGAGGGACAAGGACCACAGTGTAGGACACCAACAAGACTGAAAATAGCAAGGCAAATCAGGAAGCACCGATTGTCTGATAGCAACCATGGGTGTTAAATCCTACAGACTGTAGAAGGAAGTGAACAAGGGAGACTGAAGATCCTGGCAAAGATGAGTTGGTAAAATACTGAGTCTTGATGTCAACATAACGAGGACGCGGGCAACCGAAAAGTAATTTACGATCGAACTACATTTTAAAAAATCGTTCATGAGATGTGAGGATTGCTGGCAAGGTTATTGCCCATCCCTAATTGCCCCTTGAGAAGGTGGTAGTGAGCCGCCTTCTTGAACCGCTGCAGTCCGTGTGGTGAAGGTGCTCCCACAGTGCGGGAGTTCCAGGATTTTGACCCAGCGACGATGAAGGAATGGCCGATATACTTCCAAGTCAGGATGGTGTGTGACTTGGAGGGGAACTTGGAGGTGGTGGTGTTCCCATGCGCCTGCTGCCCTTGTCCTCTGTGGTAGAGGTCGCGGGTTTGGGAGGTACTGTCGAACAAGACTTGGCGAGTTGCTGCAGTGCATCCCGACTCCCCTTGACTTCCATTTCAATAGGGCACCTAGTAAAGATGACATCTGAGCATGCAGGCTGCTCCAGGTGATTACATATCCAATCCAAGCTCAGAATTCCAATGGACTTTAGTTACTATTGCAGGAAAATTCCGTATCCAGGTAGAACACACAGGATATGCAAATATGCTGACTCAAAATAATAACACTCCAACACCAAAGTCAGCCAGCTTCATTAAACCCTGAGCTTCGTCAATGGCTCTTTCCATTTATAGTTCATCAAGACGGCAGCACGTGCATCAGGACTGGACCACCCACGCGTCCTCGCCGAAAGATGCCCACTCAACCTGGGCACCACATCCAAGTGCTCGTCTTTCATTCGTGAAGCCAGGCAGCGAGCTTCAGCAAATTAAAAAGTTGGGGTGGGGACAACGAGAAGCATTCACAGAAAGGACAAGGCTTGACCCAGGACGGAGACTGCCGTGTGTGCATACTATAAGCCAATCAATCAGGTGTGACAATGTACAGTGCCGATCGAGCGATGACAGGATTGGACCTGGCTATGATGCCCCCTCATGGTCAAACACATTGAAGAACGGTCACTTGGGCAAGTTTCGGGAGGGCAGGAGGAAAGGGTGGACTATTCAACAAAGATCCCAGTACGAGTCAGTGATTAATTCCATGAACTGCCTGGTCAGCTCTGCACTGGTGATAGCTATTAGTCATTCCTCATTGATTCAGTTTGGGATTCCAGGATAGGGTGTTGGGGGGGGCGGTGGTGGAGGAACGTAAGGGGAGGCATGGTACCAGTTCCAGATGGGGGATTATTCCATTTCTTTTTTCTACTCCCTTCCCTCCCACACCACTGCTGCTGAAAGTTGGTAAACATTTAAGTCAAACAGCAGATTGTGAAGGGAAAACAGATCTCTGGTACTTTGATTACAGTGCTCAGAGAAACCACAAACATCTGACTGGCGGTTCAACAGCTGCTATTACACAGGAAAAAAATGGGCACTCTTCAGTAAATTACAAGGCCGGGTCCAATCAAGGGGATCGGACATAAGAACTGCAAGAGCAATACTCAAATGGTTTGTCCATCATCTGAGCCACGTTATGGGGGAAAGTTGCAGGCACCACTCTGTACAGGCAGCACCTTCCAGGTCAGTTGCACAGTCCACCAGGGTTTCAGTATCGTCTACTTCCACCTCCATAGCATTGCCCGACTCTGCCCCGCCTCACCTCATCTGCTGTTGAAACCCTCATCCATGTCTGTTACCTTGAGACTCGACTATTGCAACACTCTCCTGGCCGGCCTTCCATCTTCCACCCTACATAAACTTAAACTCATCCAAAACTCTGCTGCCAGTGTCCTAACTCGAACCAAGTCCTGATCTCCCATCATCCCTGTGCTCGCTGACCTACATTGGCTCAGAGTCCAGCAACAGCGCAATTTTAAAATTCGCATCCTAGTTTTCAAAACCCTCCAAGGCCTCGCCCCTCCTCATCTCTGTAACCACCTCAAGCTCGACGCTCCTCCAATTCTGGCCACTTGCGCATCCCCGATTTTCAGCGTCCCACCATTGGCGTCCGTGCCTTCAGCTGCCTGGACCCTCAGCTCTGGAATTCCCTAAACCTCTCCGTCTCTCTACCTTTTCCCTCCTTTAAGATGCTCCTTAAAACCTCCCTCATGAGAACTAGGAGCAGCAGTAGCCCATTTGGCCCTTCGAGCCTGCTCCGCCATTCAATAAGATCATGGCTGATCTTCTACCTCAACTCCACTTTCCTGCATTATCCCCATATCCCTTGATTCCCTTAATATCCAAAAATCTATCGATCTCTGTCTTGAATATACTCAACGACTGAGCCTCCACAGCCCTCTGGGGTAGAGAATTCCAAAGATTCACCACCCTCAGTTGAAGAAATTTCTCATCTCAGTCCTAAATGGCCGACCCCTTATCCTGAGACTGTGAACCCTGGTTCTAGACTCCCCAGCCAGGGGAAACATCCTCCCTGCATCTACCCTGTCAAGCCCTGTAAGAATTTTGTATGTTTCAATGAGATAACCTCTCATTCTTCTAAACTCTAGAGAATATAGGCCTAGTCTACTCAATCTCTCCTCATAGGACAATCCCCCCATCCCAGGAATCAGTCTGGTGAACCTTCGTTGCACTCCCTCTATGGCAAGTCTATCCCTCCTTAGGTAAGGAGACCAAAACTGTACACAATACGCCAGGTGTGGTCTCACCAGGGCCCTATATAATTGCAGTAAGACGTCTTTACTCTTATACTCAAATCCTCTTGTAATGAAGGCCAACATACCATTTGCTTTCCTAATTGCTTGCTGTACCTGCATGTTAACTTTCAGTGATTCGTGTACAAGGACACCCAGGTCCCTCTGAACACCAACATTTCCCAATCTCTCACCATTTAAAAAATACTCCGCTTTTCTATTTTTCCTACCAAAGTGGATAATTTCACATTTCTCCACATTATATTCCATTTGCCATGTTCTTGCCCACTCACTTAGTCTGTCTATATCCCCTTAAAGCCTCCTTGCATCCTCCTCACAACTTACATTCCCACCCAGCTTTGTATCATCAGCAAACTTGGATATATTACATTTGGTCCCCTCATCCAAATCATTGATGTAGATTGTGAATAGCTGAGGCCCAAGCACTGATCCTTGCAGTACCCCACTAGTTACAGCCTGCCAACCCGAAAATGATCCGTTTATTCCTAATCTCTGTTTTCTGTCCATTAACCAAACCTCAATCCATGCTCGTATATTACCCCCAATCCCATGAGCCCTAATTTTGTTTAATAACCGGTGTGTGGCACCTTATTGAATGCCTTCTGAAAATCCGAATACACCACATCCACGGGTTCCCCTCATCCATTCTGCTAGTTACATCCTCAAAAAAGTCTTAACAGATTCGTCAAACACGATTTCCCTTCCACAAATCTGTGTTGACTTTGTCCAATCCTATTATTATTTTCTAAGTGCCCTGTTAACACGTCCTTAATACTGTAATAGATTACATAGAAACATAGAAGATAGGAGGAGTAGGCCATTCGGCCCCTCGAGCCTGCTCCGCCATTCAATGAGATCATGGCTGATCATCCAAATTCAGTACCCTGTTTCTGCCTTCTTCGCTGCACCCCTTCCATGGCAAGAACATCCTTCCTCAGATAAGGCGAACAAAACTGCACACAATACTCAAGGTGTGGCCTCACCAAGGCCCTATACAACTGCAGCAAGACATCCTTGTTCCTGTACTCAAACCCTCTCGCTACGAAGGCCAACATACCATTTGCCTTCTTAACTGCCTGCTGCACCTGCATGCTTACCTTCAGCGACTGGTGCACAAGGACACCCAGGTCTTGTTGCACTTCCCCGTCTCCCAATCTATTGCCATTCAGATAATAATCTGCCTTCCTGTTTTTGACACCAAAGTGGATAACCTCGCATTTATCCACGTTCTATTGCATCTGCCATGCTTCTGCCCAATCACCCAACCTGTCCAAATCATCCTGGAGTTTCTCGGCATCCTCCTCACAGCACACACGCCCACCCAGCTTTGTGTCGTCTGCAAACTTGGAGATATTACATCTAGTTCCCTCGTCTAGATCATTAATATATATTGTGAATAGCTGGGGTCCAAAGACCGATCCCTGCGGTACCCCACTAGTCACTGCCTGCCACTCGGAAAAAGAGCCGTTTATTCCAACTCTTTGCTTTCTGTCTGCCAACCAGTTTTCTATCCAAGTCAATACCTTGCCCCCAATCCCATGTGCCTTAATTTTACACGCTAATCTCTTACGTGGGACCTTATCGAAAGCCTTCTGAAAGTCCAAATACACCACATCCACTGGTTCTCCCTTATCTATTTTACCAGTTACATCCTCAAAAAATTCCAGTAGATTAGTCAAGCACGATTTACCTTTTGTAAATCCATGTTGACTTTGTCCGATCCTGTCACTGTTTTCCAAGTGCTCTGCTATTACATCTTTTATAATGGACTCTAGCATTTTCCCCACTACCGATGTCAGGCTTACCGGTCTGTAATTCCCCATTTTCTCTCTACCACCCTTTTTGAACAGTGGGGTAACATTAGCTACTCTCCAATCCATGGGTACTGTTCCAGATTCCATCGAATTTTGGAAGATTCTCGCATTTTCCCTACTACCGATGTCAGGCTAACTGGTCTGTAGTTTCCTGTTTTCCCTCTCCCTCCTTTCTTAAATAGTGGGAGCACGCTCCAAATTTTTTTCTTTTAATCATTCCGATATGTGGGTGACGCTGGCAAGGCCAGAATGTATTGTCCCTCCCTAGCTGCACTGAGAAGGTGCTAGTGTTAGGTTCGTGAAGTGCAGTAGCGGTTTGATACAACTGTGTCTTGCTGGGTCACTTCTGAGGGCAGTTAAGAGTCAGCTGGAGTCATGTGTCGGCCAAGCCGGGTAAGGACGGCAGGTTCCCTTCCCGAAAGGACATTCATAAACCAGCTGGTTTTTTAAGACAATCCGAAAGCTTCATGGTCACTTTTACTGATGCCAGCTTTTTATTTTCAGATTTATTTCAACTGAACTCTAATTTTCAAACTGCCCTGGTGGCATTTGAACGCTCGCGTCCTCGGGATTACTGGTCCAGGTCTCTAGATTTATAGTCCAGCAACATAACCACTGCACGACCAGATCCTAACCCAAATCTCAACCAGCATTACTATACTGACGACAGTCCTAACCTCCCCCAACTGTTTGGTAAGTTACTTCTCATTCTACACACTTGGAAATTTACCGTGCTTAGACCCTTTTACAATGAAGCTGTAGAAAGTAATTTACTTTGAAACGCCTTGGGATTTTTTTTACGTTAAAGGCGCGATATAAATGCACGTTGTTGTTGAATGGTCAGTTGGGGAAGGTGTGGGAATAAGTTAACACCTTCAAGAAGGGGAAAGAGAAGATTGCACAGGGGGAAAGACACACAGCTTCTATGCACGAGAGGTGAATGTGACACTTCCCTGATGGTGAACGTGTGGTTTCACACCCCACCACAGTGCTCACTAACAACTAGTTGTAATATTTTGTGGCATTTGTTTCTAGCGCTTCAAAGACTGTCGCCTCGACATTCCACCTCAACACCCATCAAGCAAACCAAGCTTTGAAAGTCTCCTTTTGCGGCGCAGAGGTAAGCCATGTCAAAAACCCTCCTATTTAGGAGTCACACTTCATCGCACCCCATCATATAGACAACATCTCCAGAACCGTGGGAAGAAACTAGAGAGTAGGGTCAACTTGATCCAGAAACTGGCCGGATCCACATGGGGAGCAGACGCTCAAACCCTCCATATGGCAGCACTCACCCTGGTGTACTCTACAGCGGAGTACTGCTCTCCGGCGTGGCTATTGAGTCCGCATGTCAAATCCGTTGATGTCCAGCTGAACGCGACTATGAGAATTATCACCGGTAAGCTTTTATCGACACCAACACCTTGGTTGTCCGTGCTTGCAAACATCGCCCCCACACCTACGCTGCGAATATGCAGTCTCCAGATAATACAACTGCTGCTTCTTCTTAGACCAGCAAAGACATGCCGATCCAGGCCGATTTGAACAACCTACCACCAACCCGTCCCAAATCTAGAAGGCCATTTTGGACTGTTGCCGAAGCCCTTCAGCGATCTCCCCTTAGCCTTGATGACCGATGGTGAAATGCTCGGAAGAACTGTGACATATGGAATGGATTCCGTATAGAAGACCCCACAGTACAACCTGAAGTATTAAAGCTTCCTCTCAAACAGTGGACAACCATCAATTGCCTCAGAACTGGTCACGGTAGATGCTGCCACCTTTTCCATAGATGGAAGATTAAAGCATCCCCATCATGTGACTGTGGAGCTCCTGGTCAGACCCTGGAGCACATCATTGAGCACTGCCCTCAGAGGAAATTCACAGGCAGCCTACAAGATATCCACACTGTTACACTGGAAGCTTTGGCCTGGATATCTGACTTAGATATTGACATTTGATTTGCTACTACATACGAAAGAAGAAGTGCTTCAGCTATTTGTAGTTCAGCTTGAAAGAGGTTTCCTGAGATTAGCAGGTTATAGTCATTTCTCCTTTTCTTCGACCCCCAGCCGCCCCCCCACACCACCACCTCACCGCTTCTCCGCAAGGTTATGCTTCATTCTGGAATCATTTTCCATCTGCACCTTGGCCCGAGTGTCCATTCTTCATTTGAACCAAGACACCGAGCATCAGCAAACTATTCCACCATGAGGGCAACACAGCTGAGCCCGATCTTGTTCACACCACTTCCAGGCGTTACTGGATAGTGATGAGGGATGGGAACCCTGAACGTCTCATCCGAAAATGAGCATCTTTGACAATGCAGCACTCCCACATTGAGGTGTCCTCTTAAATGAAGTGAGGTACAGATTAGCCTCGATTTAATTGAAAGGCAGAACAGGCTCAAGGGCCGTAGTAAAATGTCCCAATGCGCTTCACAGGAGCGATTATCAAAGAAAATTTGACAGTGAGCCACATAAGGAGATATTAGGGCAGATGGCCAAAAGCTTTGCCGAAGAGGTATGTTTTAAGGAGTGTCTTAAAGTAGGAAAGAGAGTTAGAAAGGCCGAGAGTTACACAGCCCGGGGCAGCAGATCGAGCTCACTGTGCTGCTCTTCCCCTTTAACTTTAGAACATGCAGCCGGTCTTCCCGAATACAGGCTGCACTGTGATGGCACAAAGTCTCTGAATTTTGGGGAAAGCTAGATAAACACATGAGGGAGAAAGGAACAGAAGGTTCTGTTGATAGAGTTAGAAGAGGGGTGGAGCAGGCTCGTGTGGAGCATAAACACCAGCATGGACCAGTTGGGCCGAATGGCCTGTCTGTGCTGTAAATTCTACGTAACACCACATACCTGCAAGTTTAAGACAGTAATACAATCTTAATACATAAACCATTTGAGGATGTACAAAGGGACCTGGGTGTCCTTGTACACCAGTCACTGAAAGCAAACACGCAGGTGCAGCAAGCAGTTAGGAAGGCAAATGGTATGTTGGCCTTCATTGCAAGAGGATTTGAGTACAGGAGCAAGGATGTCTTACTACAGTTGTACAGGGCCTTGGTGAGACCACACCTGGAGTACTGTCTGCAGTTTTGGTCTCCTTACCTAAGGATATACTTGCCATAGGTGGGAGTGCAGCAAAGGTTCACCAGACAGCTGTGGAGTGAAGAAATTGGTCTCCTCCTCTCAGTCTAAATGTCCTACCCCATATCTGAGACTGTGACCCCTCGTTCTAGACGCCTCAGCCAGGGGAAAACATCCTCCTGCATCCGGCTAGACAGACTGGATGCAGGGAGGATGTTTCCCCTGGCTGGGGCGTCTAGAACGAGGGGTCACAGTCTCAGGATATGGGGTAGGACATTTAGGACTGAGAGGAGGAGAAATTTCTTCACTCACAGGGTGGTGAACCTGTGGAATTTTCTACCACAGAAGGCTGTGGAGGCCAAGTTACTGAATATATTTAAGAAGCAGATAGATAGATTTTTAGACACAAAAGACGTCAAGGGGTATGGGGAAAGAGCTGGAATATGGTATTAAGATAATCAGCCATCATATTGAATGGCAGTGCAGGCTTGAAGGACCGAATGGCCGACTCCTGCTCCTATTTTTCTACGTTTCTAAGCCTTGTTCCCATGGTATATGACGTATTGTACAATCCATCCACATCCAGTGTATAAACCCACTCCCCTCCCCAGGCATTGTTACACTCATGCAATGCCCCCAATGACTGTGCATTTTGCTGCATTTACCTGTCTGTTGCCCCATCTTGTGCCACTGGGGAAAGGCAAGTGCCAGCACTGCCACTGAAGCTGGTGGAGGCAGAGCGAGGGGGCAGTGGCGGTTTGTCATCTTCGCCATCTACAAAAAGAAAAAAAACGTGAAGAACGTAAAAATGTACAAATGCCCCAAGCCAATAACGCAACAAAGCAGAAGGATGTCACAGGTCGTGAATGAAGACAGATTTTGCTGCATCCCCAACTGGCAACAGGGTCATAAGTCAATGGTGAGAAAAGGCCATTCGGCCCATCAAAGGTTCATTCCTCAAACAACCCAACGTTCCCCAAAGAAAAACTTGCATTTATATAGCACCTTTAACATAGTAAAATGTCCCAAGGCACTTCACAGGAGCATTATCAAAATTTGACACCGAGCCAGATACAGAGAAATTAAGACCAAAAACTTGGTCAAAGAGTTATGTTGTAATGACCGCCTTAAAAAGGAAAGAGGTAGAGAGGCGGAGAGGTTTAGGGAGGGTACTCCAGAGCTTAGGGCCTAGGCAGCTGAAGGCATGGCCACCAATAGTGGAGCGATTAAAATCAGGGGCGCGCAAGAGGCCAGAATTGGAGGCGCGCAGAGATCTTGGAGGGTTGTAGGGCTACAGAGATAGGGAGGGGTGAGGTCATGGAGGGATTTGAAAACAAGGATAAGAATTTTTAAATCGTGCGTTGCTGGATGGGAGCCAATGGAGGTCAGTGAGCTCAGGGGTGATGGGTGAACAGGAGCTGGTGCGAGTTAGGATATGGGCAAAGTTTTGGATGAATTCAAGTTTATGGAGGGTGAAAGATGAGAGGCTGGTCAGGAGCGCAATGGAATAGTCAAGTCTAGAGAAAATAAAGGCACGGATAAGGGTTTCAGCAGCAGGTGAGCTGATAAATGGGCGGAGTACGCCCATGTTACAGAGATGGAAGTAGGTGGTCTTGGTGACGGAGCAGATCTGTGGTTGGAAGCTCATTTCACGGTCAAATAGAAAGCTAAGGTTATGAATGGTCTGGTTCGGTGTCAGACAGTGACCAAGGAGAGGGTTGAAGTCAGTCGGTAGGAAACGGAATTTGTGGCAGGGCCCGAATACGGTGGCTTCGGTCGTCCCAATAATTAACTGGAGAAAATGTCTGCTCACCCAGTGCTGGATGTCGGACAAGCAGTGCGACGAATCAGAGACAGCGGAGGGGTCGAGAGAAGTGGTGGTGAGGTAGAGTTGTGTATTGTCAGCGCACACGTGGAACCCAATATGCGTTTTCGATGATGTCGCAGAGGGGCAGCATGTTGATGAGGAATAGGAGGTGGCCAAGGATAGATCCTTGGGGGGATTACCTCCAGAGGTAATGGTGCAAGAGCGGAAAGAGAAGCCATTGCAGGTGATTCTCTGGCTACGACTAGGCAGTCGTAGATGAGAAAAAGTGCAGGATTCCTCACAGGAATGGAAATTCCGAAAAAATTAAACTGTCTGAGAATCGGAGCAGTTCAAATGCACCAACTCATTAACAGTTTTATTGAAATACCAACGAGCAACTTCCCAATGTTGGAAATCCAAGTTAACAGAAAATATTGGAAATGTATAGCAGGTTGGTCAACGTCTGAATGAGAAAAGGCAGATTCAAGGCTCCAAGTCATCAGTGTGCTGACTAAGGGCAGCAGTTAGAGAGGACAGAGGGGTGGAGACGGTGAGGAAGGACGATGACAGCGGTTTTGAAAGGGAGGGGGGACAGAGCCTGAGGAAAGGGAACTATGTAGATCAGTTAGCAGAGGGTCCAGGAAAGGAAGTTGGGAATTCAGCAGTTTGTTGAGAATGGGGTCAGGGGGCAGGAGATGAGTCTCGAGGATGAGATGCCCTTGGAGACACCGTGGGGGGCTGGATGGAGGAGAAACTAGAGGGCTGGGCTCTTAGTCAAAGTTACCCACTGTACATGGAGCTCAGACATTTGAGACATGCAGTATGGCGTTATATAAATGTAGAGGATCCTCTACTTGGACTGCGAGTGAGATACTGAACAGCTGAAGAATATTGGATAGGGGGTTACAAATGGATATCAGTCTCAAAACATCAGCACCCACTGAGCTGAGGAAACCAGTCAGGACTCTCAATAATCCACACCCCTCCAACAAAATATAGTTACCAGAGTAGTCCTTGTCCTCTGCGGTCTCCTTCTTGTCCTCCCTCTCTACAGGATAGAGCAGGGTGCTGACCAGACCCTGGTTCGGCTGGAGGTAGGATGTGATGAGCTCATTCAGTGTTTTGAAACGCCTCACCTGCACGCCTTGAGAAGTCTGTTTTAATGGAAAGCACAAGATGATCACCATCCCCCAAATTCCTACTTCCCTCCAAACCAACACATTGCTTATTCTGCCAGATGGCACATTCCCTCTCCTCTCCATTCCCAAAAGCTGAGAGATGCTGGGCTACAATTGCAAGGGCACTGACCATCCCCAGTACCTTGCCAAGTAATCATCCTTCCTCGCTTGGTCCTTCACCTCGGTTTCTCAAAAATAAGTATTAGGTAAAAACATTACTAAAACACGGGCTAGATATTGTAGTATTTTTCCTATATTACTAAGTGTCACAAGGTACAGACAGAGGTATCCTGCACAGCTGAATCTGGCCATTGCAGAGTGTCCCAATTTTTTAAATATCTGCCGGCACAGGCATGATGGGCCAAATGGCCTTCCTTCTGTGCTGCAAGTTTTGATTAATCCATGTTCTTGGGATGTGGGAGTTGCTGGCAGAGTCACATTTATTGCCCAATTAGGTACCGAGGTGGTCATGGTGGGGCTTCTTGATGTGCTGTGGTCCTTGTGGTTACATAGAATTTATAGCACAGAAACAGGCCATTCGGCCCATCTGATCCATGCCGGTTTTTATGTTCCACACGCGCCTCCTCCCACCCCTCTTCATCTCACCCCATCAACATATACTTCTATTCCTTTCTCCCTCCTGTGTTTATCTAGCCTTCCTTTAAATGCATCTCTAGCTGTGATGGTGTATCCACAATGATGTCAGGTTGGGAATTCGAGGAATAATGAAGACACAGTGATATATATCCAAGTCAGGGTGATGTGCGATTTGGAGGTGATACTACGACATTGTTGCTCTTAGGAACAGGAGGTGGTCATTCAGTCCCTCGAGCCTGCTCCGCCATTCTATAAGATCATGGCTGATCTTCCACCTCAACTCCACTTTCCTGCCCTATCCCCGTATCCCTTGATTCCCCAAGAGTCCAAAGATCTACCTATCTCAGCCTTGAATATACTCAAATGTACTCAACGACTCAGCATCCACTGCCCTTTGGGGTAGAGAATTCTAAAGATTCACAACCCTGAGTGAAGAAATTTCTCATCTCAGTCTTAAATGGCCGACCCCTTATCCTGAGACTGTGACCCCTGGTTCTAGACTCTCCAGCCAGGAGAAACAACCTCAGCATCTACCCTGTCAATCCCCCTCAGAATCTTATGTTTCAATGAGATCACCTCTCATTCTTCTAAACTCCAGAGAGTAAAGGCCCATTCTACTCAATCTCTCCTCATAAGACAACCTTCTCATCCCAGGAATCAATCCAGTGAACCTTTGCTGCACCGCCTCCAAGGCAAATATATCCTTCCTTAGATAAGACGACCAAAACTGTGCCCAGTACTCCAGGTGTGGTCTCACCAAGGCCCTGTACAATTCTAGCAAGACTTCCTTACTCTTATACTCCAACTCCCTTGCAATAAAGGCCAACATGTTATTTGCCTTCCTAATTGCATGCTGTACCTGCATACCAACTCTTGTTTCCTGTACGAGGAAACCTAAATCTCTCTGAACACCAACATTTAATAGTTACTCACCATTTTAAAAATATTCTGTTTTTCTATCCTTCCTACCAAAGTGAATAACCTCACATTTCCCCACATTATACTCCATCTGCCACTTTATTGCTCACTCACAAAACCTCTCCACCATTCCACCCTCGACGTCCGCCTTCTGGATGGAGGAGAGGTTTCAGGGATATGGGGGATGAGCCACTCGTCAGAGTACCCAGCCTCAGCCCTGCTCTTTTAGCTGCCTGCGATATGACGACTGGTCTGGTCCAGTCCAACTTTTGGTCTATGATGACGCCAATGATGGAAGTTCAAAATGAGCCAACAATACTTGCACTGGGTACAAAATGGTCATGCCCAGGTCCTGTGTCCCAGTACATGCTCTAAAAGTCCTGCTTTATTATCCTAGCATCCTTTACATTTTTGTACCAATAATTTATAGGGGGGGAAAACACAAACTGATGTCCTACAATACGTTTCTTGTGTGATATGCTGAATTACCAGCTTCAAATTGCTCCCACCACCAGTATTTCACCCCAGTGTTAAACTACTCAAAATATTCTCTACCAACACAACACAACTTCAGAAGGACAACATTTCCATTGTACAGCCAAGTCGGTGTGTGGTAGCATAGTGGTTACGAGAGCCAACAATATTTGCACTGTTACTAGACTAGTAATCCAGAGGCCTGGACTAATGATCTGAGGACGTGAGTTCAAATCCCACCACGGCAGCTAGGGAATTTAAATTCAGTTAATTAAATAAATCTGGAATAAAAAGCTAGGTCAGTAATGGTGACCATGAAACGATCGGATTGTCGTAAAAACCCATCTGGTTCACTAATGTCCTTTAGGGAAGGAAATCTCCGTCCTTACCCGGTCTGGCCCACGTGTGACTCCAGACCCACAGCAATGTGGTTGACTCTTAACTGCCCTCTGAAATGGCTGAGCAAACCACTCGGTTGTATTCAAGGCAGCGGCTCACTATCGCCTTCGCGAGGACAATTAGGGATGGGCAATAAATGCTGGCCACGTCCACATCCCATCAATGAAGGAAAAAAAAGTCCCATTCACCCATCACCCCCTGTGCGCGTTGACCTACATTGGCTCCCGATTAAGCAGCCCCTCAACTTCAAAATTCTCATCCTTGTTTTCAAATCCCTCCAGCCCCAACAACTCAGATCTCTGCACTCTTCTAATTCTGGCCTCTTGACCATCCCTGGTTTTAATCGCTCCACCATTGGCGGCCGTGCCTTCAGCTGCCTGGGCCCTAAGCTCTGGAATTCCCTCCCTAAACCTCTCCGCCTCTCTCTCCTCCTTTAAGATGCTCCTTAAAACCTACCTCTTTGACCAAGCTTTAGGTTGCCTGTCCTGATTTCTCACGTGGCTCGGTGTCAAGTTTTGTTTGATAACGCTGCTGTGAAGCACCTTGGGATGTTTTACTATGTTAAAGGCGCTATGCAAGTTGTTGTTGTTGTTGTTGAAGTGGACACAGTATGAAATTTTCACTCTCACCATTGATCTTGACCTAATTCGAACACTGCACAGCCTGGCTGAGATCAAGTTGAGGAGCTGATGTATGTAACTGGAGAGGTCGTCACCCAACAGCACAGTTATACTTTTGGGAGGGAAGTGCTAACTCTCTGAGCAGTGTAAAGGCCACCCAAGCTGAAACGTTCGGATCAGTTTGACAGCGGGAGAGCGCGCAAGAGGGGCAGGGGTTCTTGCTGCTATTTTGGTGGGGGGGGGGGGGGAAAGAGAGAAGAGGGGGTCAATGCTGGGCAACTTGCAAGTTACCTTATTCTTTGTGAATTCAGAAAGGGAGAATATGCAAAATTCTAAGTCATCTGTCCACTTTTTTAAATCATTCATTCATGGGATGTGGGAGTCAACGTTTCCTCTAAGCTGCGCTGCCGCACAGCTCTCTGCCGGTCCCGCAGTTTTTCCAATGTTACATTTTGCGCATACGCAAAGCTGCAAATAAGCCGCGCAGCCTTCTAAAGGGGCCGCACACCCAAAACAAAATTAGGGGGAACGTTGGTGGGTGTCGCTGCCAGGGCTGGCATTTATTGCCCAATCCTAATTGCCCTCGAGAAGGTGGTGGTGAGCCGCCTTCTTGAACCGCTGCAGTCCGTGTGGTGAAGGTGCTCCCACGGTGCTGTTGGGGAGGGAGTTCCAGGATTTTGACCCAGCGACAAGGAAGGAACGACCGATACATTTCCAAGTCAGGATGGTGAGAGAGACAAGGAAGGTAACTTACAGGTGGTGGCGTCCACCTGCTTTGTGGCAAGACTGATCAAGATAATAGACAAGGAAAAAAGGCCGGGCATTTTATCCATCACAGCCGCCAATATTCACAGCACGTGCAGCGACTGTGGAGATGGCATCAGTTGATAATTCGCCATTAGAAGAAAAATTACAAACAAAATAAAATACAATCCAAGAGAGATGTGACAATTCTGGGGGAAGGCTCACAGCTATGTCTGTGTCTAGTATTGTCCTTTCAACTGGAACCCATTGGAAAAATACAGTTGGAGCTTCAACTAGGATATCCTGTATGAACAGCAGCTTCAGTAAACAGGAGCCTCCTGCTCTGAAGCAACAACAAATGGTATTGCTCGGGGCCCTGGCCAAAACAATGAGAGACAGGGGAGGGGCCTGTCATTCATGACTAGCCACCCTATTACAGGTAGCTTTTGGCATTTCAAAACCAAAGTGGAAAAAGCCGAGCCTTTTATAATAAAAAAATTTTTTTAATTAATTCAAAGGATGTGAGCATCGCTGGCAAGGCCACCGTTTATTGCCCATCCCCAATTGCCCCTTGAGAAGGTGGTGGTGATCCACCTTCTTGAACCACTGCAGTCCTTGTGGTGAAGGTGCTCCCAACCGTGCCGTTAGGGAGGGAGTTCCAGGATTTGTTCCCATAAATCTGCTGCCCAACGTTCCCTTTAAGCTGCGCGGCCACGCAGCGTTCCAGGGGTTCCGAGCAGCCGGTGACGCAAGCTTTTAAACAGAAAAACCACGCATGCATGGAATTTTGAATGGCCCGCGCAGCCCAAAACACATTTTAGGGAGAACATTGCTGCTGCCCTTGTCCTTCTAGATGGAAGAGGTCGCGGGTTTGGGAGGTGCTGTCGAAGAAGCCTTGGCGAGTTGCTGCAGTGCATCTTGTAGCTGGTACACACTGCAGCCACGGTGCGCCGGTGGTGGAGGGAGTGAATGTTTAAGGTGGTGGATGGGGTGCCAATCAAGCGGGCTGCTTTGTCCTGGATGGTGTCGAGCTTCTTGAGTGTTGTTGGAGCTGCACTCATCCAGGCAAGTGGAGAGTATTCCATCACACTCCTGACTTGTGCCTTGTAGATGGTGGAAAGGCTTTGCTGAGTCAGGTGGTGAGTCACTCGCCACAGAATACCCAGCCTCTGACCTGCTCTTGTAGCCACAATATTTGTGTGTGATGTGTATAGTTCAGCCCCACCCCGTCTCCCCAACACCTTTAGGCCCTCTTTTGCTCCCAAGTATTACTGATATGTAGTTTCATCACTGGTGCGGATATCTGTGGCCTTGGTCGCTCCTGAATGAGGGGGAATAATCATCATTCAGCAGTCAAACTGGGAAGCACAATTTCCACACAAAGGGTAGTGGAAATCTGGAACTCCCTACCCGCAAAAAGCTTTTGGATTCTGGGTCATTGAAATTGTTGTGACCGAGGTCCACAGAAATTTGATAGGTAAGGATATCAAGGCATTAGCGAACTGGCTTACACTGTACCCTGCAGCAACTTGGCCCAGCGGGCTCGCCAGAAGCCATTCACCCAATCAGAACTGTACAAGATCACAGAATCTGCGAGATTTACAAGACAGGAGGAGGCCATTTGCTCCATTACGCCTGCGATGACTCTTCGCAAAAGCTTTCCCCTTATTCCTCCAAAGGGGTAATCTGGAACTCTCTCCCCCAAAAGGCTTTGGATGCTGATGGTCAATTGAAATGCTCAACACCGAGATTAATAGTTTTTTTGTTGGGTAAAGGATATCAAGGGATATGGAGGAACAGCTGGTAAATGGAGCTAAGGTACAGATCAGCTATGGCCCGAGTGATTGGCAGAATAGGCTCGAGAGGCCGAATGGCCCACTCCTGTTCTGATGTTCCTGCCTTTGTGCTTGGAAGGGGGCGGGCACACAGAACACAAGAATTAGGAGCAGGATTAGGTCATACGGCCCCTCGAGCCTGCTCCGTCATTCAGTAAGATCATGGCTGCTCTTCGGCCTCAACTCCACTTTCCTGCACCATCCCCATATCCCTCGATTCTCTTAGTATCAAAAAATCTATCGATCTCTGTCTTGATTATACTCAGCGACAAAGCCTCCACAGCCCTCTGGCGTAGAGAATTCCAAAGAGTCACCACCCTCTGAGTGAAGAAACTTCTCATCTCAGTCCTAAATGGCCGACCCCTTATTCTGAGACAATGCCCCCTAGTCCACAGATCCTGCCTGACCTGTTGAGAGTTTCCAGCATCTGTATATATATTTTTTTGCTTTCTGTCCAAGTTTGGAAGGACAAAATTGAAAATTCTGGATACTTCTTCCGTCACCCCAAAACATTTCACAGATACATCTCTACGTTTGCTGATATCCCAGTGAATCTTACAGTACAGGAGGCGGCCATTCGGCCCCTCGTGCCTGTGCACGCTCTTTGAAAGAGCTAGCCAATTAGTCCCACTCCCCTGCTCTTTCCCGGGAGCCCTGTAAATGTCTCCCCTTCAAGTATATATCCCATTCTCTTTTACGTTACTATTGAATCTGCTTCAGGCAGCACATTCCAGGTCACAACAATTCACTGCGTAAAAAATAATTCTCATCTCCACCCTGGTTTTTCTGCCAGTGACTTGTGTTCATCTCCCTGTCGAACCACTGGTACAAGATTGCAAAAACGTTGAAGATTCTCAGAACAAATGGCACTTGGAGATGTTTTGGGCGGGGCGGGGCGCACAACTTGTTTGCAACTATCGTTCCTTTGAGATGGGTTTCACCCCAAGCTGGTGCCGCCGGCTCCCGACACACGAACCTCACGCACCTGGTGTCAACACCAGAGGAAACTTGCTGGAATTGCTGATGTCACAGTGCGGAGAAGATCCGCTGTTTTTCTTCAGACTGGGTTTTCCCCCTGCGGATAGCCTTAGCGAATCCAACACGTTTTAATGTGGGGTTGCCACTGGCTGCCCGAAACTCAAGTTTCATTCGCGATTGGCACTAGCCCAGTGAATTTTTTTTGGGTGCGTGGCCCCTTTAAGTGGCAATTTACATGTTCGCGCATGCGTGGTTATTCCAATTGAACACGCTGGTGAGCAACACGGTTTTACCCACATGTGCTAATTATAGTAGAAAATGCATCGCACACAATCCAGGTAAATATACTTAGCACATGTATATTTACTTAAACTTCTCCCACCATTCTGTAACCAAGGAAGTAAAACGATCAAAAAAATCTGGCACTCTGCTTTTTGTTTTACCAACCAACGCACAAATATTAAAGTTCACATGCCTATGCTGTGCAAATGAGTACTGAGATCACATGCTCAAAAGTGTCCATTATTCATTTTCTATTTCCAACAACTTGCATTTAAACAGCGCCTTTAACGTAGTAAAACGTCCCAGGGCGCTTCACAGGAGCGATTATCAAACATAATCTGGCACCGAGCCACACAAGGAGATATCAGGGCAGGTGACCAAAAGCTTGGTCAAAGAGGGAGGTTTTAAGGAGTGTCTTATAGGAGGAGAGAGAGGTGGAGGGGGGTTTAGGGAGGGAATTCGAGAGCTTAGGGCCTCGGCAACTAAAGGGACGGCCGGCAATGGTGGGGCGATTAAAATCGGGGACGCTCAAGAGGGCAGAATTGGAGGAGCGCAGAGATCTCGGAGAGTTTGTGGGGCTGGAGGAGATTACAGGATTTGAAAACAAGGATGACAATTTTAAAATCCAGGCATTGCTTAACCGGGGGCCAATGCAGGTCAGCGAGCACAGGGATGATGGGCGAATGGGACTGGGTGCAAGTTAGGACACGGGCAGCAGAGTTTTGGATGAGCTACAAATCAGAAATGCAATTAGCCACATCTGGATTCCGAATTACCCAGATGTGGCTCGTGACTCACGTACTGGACAACACGGCACTGCACAACAGCATAAAATCACCACAAAAGCAGCTGTAAATCAGACATACCAGTCTGTTTGCTTTCTCTTACCTGTACTGCCAGAAAATCATCTTCATCGGGTAAGATCCTGTAAGTATGCACATGCTTCTGATACCTGAGAAAGAGAGAGAGAGAGAGAAAATGAGCACATCTGGTTTTTGGCAGATATGCAAGTTGGATAAAGTTCAATGGCAGGACAGCCGCAGTTTGTGTATCTTGTGAATCTTACTGAATGAGAGTCCTGAAGAGTTTGCATATCCAGAGTAGAGAGAATTTCAGGAAGTTTCAAGTTTGAGGGACAGAAGATGATTCATCCCCTGGCGATTGAGGGGTTTCTGGTGCAGACGTTCCAATGGGATCGAACCTCCTTCCACCATGAAGGGGAAAAAAAAGTCTTGCATTTCTATAGGGCCTTTCATGACCTCAGGACATTCCAAAGTGCTTTACAGTTCAAAAGTAGAGGTACTTTTTGAAGTGTAGTCACTGTTGTAATATAGGAAAAGCGGCAGTCAATTTGCTCACAGCAAGCTCCCACAAACAGCAATGTGATAATGGCCAGATAATTTTTTTTTTTTTTTTTTAAATAAAGAGATGTTGATTGAGGGATAAATATTGGGCAGGACACCGGGGAGAACTCCCCTGCTCTTCTTCAAAATAGTGCCATGGGATAATTTACGTCCACCTGAGAGCAGACAGGGCCTCGGTTTAACGTCTCATCCGAAAGACGGCCCCTCCGACAGTGCAGCACTCCCTCAGTACTGCCCCTCCGACAGTGCGGCACTCCCTCAGTACTGCCCCTCCGACAGTGCGGCGCTCCCTCAGTACTGCCCCTCCGACAGTGCGGCGCTCCCTCAGTACTGCCCCTCCGACAGTGCGGCGCTCCCTCAGTACTGCCCCTCCGACAGTGCGGCGCTCCCTCAGTACTGCCCCTCCGACAGTGCGGCGCTCCCTCAGTACTGCCCCTCCGACAGTGCAGCGCTCCCTCAGTACTGCACTGAAGTGCTAAAGTCTCAGAAGTGACTCGAACCCACAATCTTCTGACTCAGAGGGCTACTAACTGAGCCACGGCCGAGTAGCAATGTCAGGGGGAACACCATCACCTCCAAATTCACACACTATCCTGAATTGGACAGATATCAGCTGTTCCTTCATCATCACTGGGTCAAAGTCCTGAAATTCCCTACCCTAACAGCACTGTGGGAGCACCTTCACCACACGGACTGCAGCGGCACAAGAATCCGGCTCACCACCACCTTCTCAAGGGCAACTAGGGATGGGCAATAAATACCACCTTGCCAGTGTCACCAACATCCTGAGCACCAATTAAAAAATGGTGGTCACTCCACAGGCAAAGTGACATTCAATGGCATTACCATCGCCGAATCCCCCATCAACATCCTGGGGGTCGCCATTGGCCTGAAACATAAATACTGTGGCAACAAGAGCAGGTCAGAGGCTGGGTATTCTGCGGCGAGTGTCTCACCTCCCGACTCCGCAAAGCCTTTCCACCATCTACAAGGCACAAGTCAGGAGTGTGATGGAATACTCTCCACTTGCCTGGTTGAGTGCAGCTCCAACAACACTCAAGAAGCTCGACACCATCCAGGACAAAGCAGCTCGCTTGATTGACACCCTATCCACTACCTTAAACATTCACTCCCTCCACCACCGGCGTACCGTGGCTGCGGTGTGTACCATCTACAAGATACACTGCAGCAACTCGCCAAGGCTTCTGCAGCAGCACCTCGCAAACCCACAACCTCTTCCACCTAGAAGGACAAAGGCAGCAAGCGCATGGGGACACCACCACCTCCAAGTTCCCCTCCAAGTCACACATCATCCTGACATGGAAGTATATCGCTGATACTTCATCGTCGCTGGGTCAAAATCCTGGAACTCCCTCCCTAACAGCACTGTGGGAGCACCTTCACCACATGGACTGCAGCGGTTTAAGGCGGCTCACCACCACCTTCTCAAGGGCAATTAGGGATGGGCAATAAATGCTGGCCTTGCCAGCGACGCCCACATAAAAACGAATTAAAAAACTGAAAAACAATGACGATCCCTGGAGACAAGAGTAGTAGAAAGGAAGTGCAAGTGTGTCCCGAAGCACTGACTTGATGAATAAGCTTTCAATATTGATTATTTGATCCAAAGGCAAAGGCTCAGGGAGAGCAGCAACCAGCAACATGGGTGGTATCGGGAGAGGGAAAGTTAGCGCAGGAAGGCAGCAGGGGATTCAATCGTAAAATCTGTTCACAATGACTTGGGGGAAAAGTGGCAATTTGCAAAAGATGAGGTGTAAAATAAACAGAACTTCAAAGATAGTAATCTCAGGATTATTATCCGTGTCTCATGCTAGCCAGCACTGAACAGCCAGACTGAAAAGGGGAACAGGCTCGAGGGGCTGAATGGCTTACTCCTGTTCCTATGAACGCCTGTCTGGAGATGTGGTGCAGGAGATGTGGTTTCAGGTTTCTGGGGTGAGAATGAGCTGTACTGGCAGACAACCCACTTTTGCAACCAATATCCTCACGAGGAAGCTAACTAGAACGTGGGGTAAGGGCTTAAGCTAAGGGGAACGGAACAGAGTAGATAAGCTAATAAGGAAAGTAAGCTTTAGATATTGAACTACTAAAGAGCTGGAAAGGTTAAAAATGGTTAACAGGACAATACAGTAAAAAAGAAACCAGATGTGGGACAGCAAAGAAAAAGAAAAAATTGCCAAACCGAGAATCCAAAGTAAGGTGTCAGCCGTGACTCAGTGGGAAGCGCTCTCCCCTCGAGTCAGAAGGTTGTGGGTTCAAATCCCATTTGAGCACAATAATCTAGGCTGAGGGAGTGCTGCAATATCGGACATGCCGTAAAAGATCCCACGGCCACTATTTCCAAGAAGAGCAGGGGAGTTCTCCCCGGCGTCCCGGTCAATATTAATCTCTCAACAAACATCACAAGCAAATCATCATGTTGCTGATTGCGGGAGCTTGCTGTGCGCAAATTGGTTGCCGCATTTCCTACATTACAACAGCAAAAGAAAAAGTTGGAGAAAAAAAGTGAAAGATTGAATGGAAGCAAAAACTGGGAAACAGAGCCACAGATCAGCGATTAGAAATCTAATCTAAAAGAGATGGAAAGGATGCAGCTCAGGCAAGGGTGGAAGAAAGGGATGTATTCCATGAATGAATAAGATGATTAGATCGAATGTGAAACTCTTAAAGTTAGCAATTAAAGGACAAGAAGAATGAACATCAGGACAAATACAAGAAACACAGAGACCTCCAAAGGGAAAATGGAGAATATCCAGGGAGAGCAAGGAACAAAGTGACCAAGAGCCATAACTGACGATAAAAGGCTTTCTATTGGCATTCGCGCGCTGATGGAATAGGCAATGTCGGGGTGGGGCCACGAAGAGATGAAGGAAGCAAGGCTGTTGTGTAGTGAGGGGCTGGCAGGATACAAACCAAGCATTTTGCCTCAGTTTTCACAGAGGAACTGAATATTGGTGAACAGCCAGAGATGGTTGTGAAAGAGATATTGGAGGTTATTAAAGAGAAATGGAACTAGAGAGATTTTTTAGGCCAGCGAACCCCAGTCTAGTTGTTGATAAAGTACAAGTCTAATGCATGATGAAATTAATAAGCACTTAAAGAAACAGTTAATATGGGCCAATCAGCACAGAATTATTTGAAGAAATAATCGAGGATAGATAAAGGAAATAGTGGTTCCTGATCTGCAAGTTAGCCACGAGACCAAACCTTTCACTCAGTGCGCAGCAGATTTAAAATAATTCTGCTTAGCGACTGCTGACGACAACCGTTGTTTTAAGAATAAACTTGCATTTCTGTAGCACCTTTCATGTCCTCAGGACGTCCCAAAGCACTTTACAGCCAATGAAGTACTTTTGATGCAGCGGTCTGGACGTCCCGCGCAGGCCGCTCACTGGCCTTATAAATGGACATAACTGCGCATGTGCGAAAAACTGAATGAGCCACACAGCCAGTGAAAGGGCTCGCACACCAAAAAAAGACGGAACATTGCTCGGCACTATTCCAAAGGTCTCCTGGCTAGTCAGCCATCCTATAGTTTGATGGGAGTTGGGAGTGTGATGTGCCATTTTGAGCACTCCATTCTAGGTAGGGTATAAAAGCAATGGAAAAGGTGCAGTGCAGATTCACTCGGCTGTTAGCAGGGGTTAGGGTTTAAAGAAAGACTCGTATTGCTATAGCGTCTTTTACAATCTCAGGACGTCCCAAAGTGCTTTACAGACAATCAAGTACTTTTGAAGTGTAGTCGCTGTTGTAATGTAGGAAACGCGGCAGCCAATTTGCGCACAGCAAGCTCCCACAAACAGCAATGTGATAATGATCAGATAATCTTTTTTAGTGATGCTGGTTGAGGGATAAATATTGGTCAGGACAACGGGGAGAACTCCCCTGCTCCTCTTCGAAATAGCATCACAGGATCTTTTACGTTCAACCGAGAGCAGACAGGGCCTCGGTTTAATGTCTCATCCGAAAGACGGCATCTCTGAGTGCGCCGCTCCCTCAGTACTGCCCTTCCGACAGTGCGGCACTCCCTCAGTACTGCCCCTCCGACAGTGCGGCGCTCCCTCAGTACTGCCCCTCCGACAGTGCGGCACTCCCTCAGTACTGCCCCTCCGACAGTGCGGCACTCCCTCAGTACTGCCCCTCCGACAGTGTGGCACTCCCTCAGTACTGCCCCTCCGACAGTACGGCACTCCCTCAGTACTGCACTGGAGTGTCAGCCTAGAATTTTGTGCTCAAGTCTCTGTTCCAATTATGAATTGATCGTTCTGATGAGGGGCTGCAGCCTAAGATCTTAACTGTTCTCTTCACAGATTCCGATTGACCTGCCACGCATAATGTTTTGTTTTTGTTTCAGATTGGCAGAATTTGCAGTTTTCTTTTGCTTTATATACAAGACTGTGTGGGGTCTGGTATCATTGGAGCCTGGGATCGTTAAGCGGTGACCTGATCAAAATATTCCATGTTATTTAGGGATCTATGAGGATAAACAGCACTAGATTGTTTCCACTGGTCGGTGAGACAGTTAACCAGAGCGCACAGATTTAAGATAATCATAAAAAGTACTAAAGCTAATTTTTTTTTTTTTTAAATTCTTCACACACGAGGTGCTCAGAAAGTGTAATTCTCTACCACAAACCATTGATGCACAGGAGTCCAGCCGGTATAGAATTCAAAGCTGACCACAACCCAGTGGGAAGAGAATTCAACAAGACCCAGCGCAGCAGGAAGGGGACCTGCAACGCTCAGCGTGGAGAGAAAGCGGCCGTATAATCAAGGATCAGGTGGAAGCGAGTCAGCTGAAGTTAAGATCTAAGAGCCGGCACAGGTACGATGGGCCGAGTGGCCTCTTTCTTGGCTGTATTTTCTATGCTTCTACGAAAACACCATTGCATACGGTTCCAGCCCACTTTTAGATTCCGACCAACCTGTTGTGCATTCCCAACTTAACTGAATTATTTCAGCTTTCCAGCAGATTAAATTTTTCTTCCCCTTTTCTATCTCAACTTGACTCTGACTGCTATGAAAATCATAGAATTTACAGCCCAGAAACAGGCCATTCGGCCCAACTGGTCAACGCCGATGTTTATGCTCCACAAGAGCCTTCTCGCACCCTACTTCAACTAACCCGATTAACATATCCTTCTATTCCTTTCTCCCTCGTGTTAATCTAGCTTCCCCTTAAAAAAAATTTTTTTTTTTTTTTTTTTTTTTTGGAGAGACAGAGGGAGAGAGCGAGAGCGAGCGGGACAGAGACCTAGATATATATGCTGGGGAGCAAAGGATAACCTTGCATTATAAACCCACATCTAGGCAACTCCAGTGAAGCACCTCCAGCCATTTCCCTTGTAATGAAAGGATGATGGCAAACATTTGTGAAGAATACACTTCCTCATCAAACTATTTATAAACTGCTGTAAATGACTGCAGTTTTTTGACTGAAAGTTACCACAATATACACACACTGTGCTTCTTTAAATAATAGACAAAAGCTGGAGGAATTCTACAGTGAGTCTGCGTCTCGGGCCTCTGCCACCAGCTGAACAGAATCTCCTAGGGCTACAGTAATCAGATGCCAGTCACTTTAGGTCAAGTTACACTGCGAGCCTAGCCTTCAACATTCAGGAAATGAGAAGTCTCGAGGGGTGGGTAGCTCTTCCTCCTCCCCACTGCATCTCAGTGAAGACTCGTCACACTGTCTCCTACGCATTCTCCTTCAGGGAATTTTCACACTTCGGGTTTGTCAGCCGTGTCTCAGTGGGTAGCCCTCTCGCCCCTGGGGTCAGAAGGTTGTGGGTTCAAGTCCCCACTCCAGAGACTTGAGCACAAAAATCTAGGCTGACACCCCAGTGCAGTACCGAGGGAGTGCTGCACTGTCGGAGGTGCCGCCTTTCGGATGAGACGTTAAACCGAGGCCCCGTCTGCCCTCTCAGGTGGATGCAAAAGATTGCAGGGCACTATTTCAAAGAGCAGGAGCGTTCTCCTCGGTGTCCTGGCCAATATTTATCCCTCACTCAACATCACAAAAAAAACAGATTATCTGGTCTTTATCACATTGCTGTTTGTGGGAGCTTGCTGTGTGCAAATTGGCTGCCGCTTTTCCCACATTGCAACAGCGACTACACTTCAAAAGTACTTCAGTGGCTGTGAAGCACTTCGGGACATCCGGACGTTGTAAAAGGCGCTGTAGAAATGCAAAAACGGACTGTGCCACATGGATACGAAATTGGCCGAGTGACAGGAAACAGAGTAGTGGTGAACAGTTGTTTTTCGGACTGGAAGAAGGTATACAGTGGGGTTCCCTAGGGGTCGGTACAGGGACCACTGTTTTTCTTGATATATATTAAATGACTTGGATGTGGGTGTACTGGATACAATTCCAAAATTTGCACATGACACAAAACTTGGAAGTACAGGTATAGTGAACAGTGAGGAGGATAGTGATAGACTTCAAGAGGACATAGACAGGCTGGTGAAATGGGTGGACACGTGGCAGATGAAATTTAACGCAGAAAAGTGTGAAGTGATACATTTTGGTAGGAGGAATGAGGAGAGGCAATATAAACGAAATCCTAAAGGGGGTGCATCCACTTGCCTGGATGAGTGCAGCTCCAACAACACTCAAGAAGCTCAGCACCATTCACGACAAAGCAGCCCGCTTGATTGGCCCCCATCCACCACCTTAAACATTCACTCCCTCCACCACTGGCGCAGCGTGGCTGCAATGTGTACCATCTACAAGATGCACTGCAGCAACTCGCCAAGGCTTCTTCAACAGCACTTCCCAAACCCGCGACCTCTTCCACCTAGAAGGACAAGGGCAGCAGGCGCATGGGAACACCACCACCTCCAAGTTCCCCTCCAAGTCACACACCATCCTGACTTGGAAGTATATCGCTGGGTCAAAATCCTGGAACTCCCTACCTAACAGCACTGTGGGAGTACCATCACCACACAGACTGCAGCGGCTCAAGAAGGCGGCTCACCACCACCTTCTCAAGGGCAACTAGGGATGGGCAATAAATGCTGGCATTGCCAGCGACACCCTGATCCCATAAAACAAATTTTAAAAAAGGAACAAAGAGACCTTGGGGTATATGTGCACAAATTGTTGAAGGTGACAGGACAGGTTAAGAAAGCGGTTAAAAAAGCATGTGGGATCCTGGACTTCATAAATAGAGGCAGAAAGTACAAAAATCAAGGAATTATGATGAACATTTATAAAACACTGGTTCGGCCTGAACTGGAGTATTGTGCCCAATTCTGGGCACCGCACTTTAGGAAAGATGTGAAGGCCTCAGAGAGGGTGCAGAAAAGATTTATAAGAATGGCTCCAGGGATGAGGGACTTCAGTTACATGGACAGGCTGGAGAAGCTGGGGTTGTTCTCCTTGGAGCAGAGGAGATAGAGAGGAGATCTGAAACATCTGATAGAGGTGTTCAAAATCATGAGGGGTCAAGACAGAGTAGATAGAGAGAAACTGTTCCCATTGGCAGAAGGGTCAAGAACCAGAGGACACAGATTTAAGGTGGCAAAAGAACCAAAGGCGACGTAAGGAAAAACTTTTTTTTACACAGCGAATGGTTAGGATCTGGAATTCACTGCCTGATAGGGTGGTGGAGGCAGACTCAATCGTGGCTTTCAAAAGGGAGTGGGATAAGTACCTGAAGAAAGAGAAATGTGCAGGGCTCCGGGGAAAGGGCGGGGGAGTGGGACTAACTGAAGGGCTCTTGCAGAGAGCCGGCATGGACTCGACGGGCCGAATGGCCTCTCTGTGCTGCAACCATTCTCTGTCTTTCTCTTTCCCTCACACTTCTTCCCTCCTACAGTACACAGTTAGAGCCTTCAGCGATCGTGGACTTGCTCGCAGATATTCCCTCACTAAACCGCCCCCCACCCCGCTCTCCCTCTCCCTCCCTTTGGCCAGTTTCTCCAGCTCTTCTTCACTCTTCGCTCTCCATTTTGCCTCACCTCACTTTATTCAAGGTGCTCTATAAATGAAAATGGTTGTTTTAAAACCAGTGTTTGGAACAGGGTAATGTATTTAGCTACAATGGGAGGGGCAAGGGAAACGTATGGTACCTGATCTTGACAAAACTTTTTCAGTTACAGATAGTAACAATGCCTGAAAGGGTGGTGGAGGCAGTCTCAATCACGGCTTTCAAAAGGGAGTGGGATAAGTACCTGAAGGAAAAAAATTTACTGGGCTACGGGGAAAGAGCAGGGGAGTGGGACTAACTAAAGTGCTCTTGCAGAGAGCCGGCACGGGCTCGACAGGCCGAATGGCCTTCTTTCGTGCTGTAACCATTCTAGGATTCCTCTCCAGCTCTTAAAGGTTACCACACACACCATTCTACATTACAACAGTGTCTACACTTCCAAAGCGCTTTACAGCCAATGAAATACTTTTAGACGGCCTAAAATCGTGTAAAGGCGCTATGAAATTGCAAGTCTTTCTTTTCTATGCAGACCCCGGGGGGGGGGGGGGGGGGGTCGCAAAAAATCAAATAAGACGGCGCTTATACTGAATATTACGGTAAGTGTCACTGGTGCGTCACTTACCGTAATATTCTGTGTATATGAGGGCAGCATTATCTGTAATTGTCATTACTGGGGTTTGAAGCAGTCTGCACCGTGATTGCTTTACATTCAGTGACTGTTTCTTTTACACCACAGCCCCTTATCTAGCCAGAGTTTGCAAGCCTTTTATAGCCTAAAAACTGTGCTTCCTGTTCAGCCTAAATGGAAAAGAGGAACCCAACATTCCAGACCTGTCTGTCTGACTGACAAACACATGGAATGCCACAGAAGCCGGCACAACTAGACCTTGACTCACTCATCTGAATCCTGCGTGCCTCACAATTAGCTGTCAAGGAGTGTGCAGGCACGGTTGCTGATTGCTTGGTGTGAACAGGATGCATCATTGATGTTTTAACAGATTATCTGGTCATAAGAATATAAGAATTAGGAGCAGGGTTTGGCCATACGGCCCCTCGAGGCTGCTCCGCCATTCAATAAGGTCATGGCTGATCTTCGACCTCATGTCCACTTTCCCGCCCGCTCCCCATCGAGTCCAAAAATCCATCAATCTCGGCCTTGAATATACCTCAACAATTTAGCATCCACAGCCCTCTAGGGTAGAGAATTCCAAATGTTTGTGGGAGCTTGCTGTGCACAAATTAGCTACCATGTTTCCTACATTACAACAGTGACAACACTTTAAAAAAAAAACTGAAGCGCTTTGGGATGTCCGGAGATTGGGAAAGGCACTATAGAAATTCAAGTCTTGCTTTTTATTACAGGGCATTTTTTGGTCAGGCTGGAGTCTGACACAGGTGCAGAAACCAGTCACCATGTTCACGTGTAGCCTAGGCAGTTTCAGTACCCCCACAGGAAGTGCACATACTCTCCCCATAGGGACAGACTCTACACATCCAAGACCAGGGAGCTTGGTCACCGGTTGGCCTGTGGTTAGATTGGCCTTGGAGGGGGTGCAGCATGGATTCACCAGAATGATACCAGAGCTAAACGGGTTAAATTAGGACAGGTTGCACAAACTAGGCTTGTATTCCCGTGAATATAGATGATGATTGAGGGGTGATCTAAGTGAGGTGTTTAAGATGAATAAAGAGAGTGGTTAGGGTAGATAGAGAGAAACCAATACATCTGGTTGGGTGGGGGGTCCAGAACAAGGGGGCGCAACCTTAAAATTAGAGCTAGGGGTGATATCAGGAAGCACTTCTTCACACAAAGGGTAGTGCAAATCTGGAACACACTGCAAAAAGCTGTCGAGGCTGGGGGGGGCAACTGAAAATTTCTAAACTGAGATTGATAGATTTTTGTTGGTTAGGGTTTCAAGGGATCTGGAACCAAGGCGGGTAAATGGAGTTAAGACACAGATCAGCCAGGGTCTCATTGAATGGCGGAAAAGGCTCAAAGGGCTGAATGGCCTCCTCCTGTGCCTCTGTTGGTAAAGCCCAGGCTCAGGAGCCCTGCCAAGTGTGCACAGGGGTCTGTTCGAGTTCAACCAGCTAAAACCAGGCCCAGAGGACGAGCAAGTTTTCTGCGGTTTGTTCAATCCACTTCTTGTGCAAGGCTCGAGTCAGTGTCTCAAGTTGCTCTCGGCACCATGCAAAGACCAGAACCAAGTCTGCAACGCTGCACTGCTGAAAACCAAAGACTAAAATGAAAACAGGCCAGCTCCAGTCAGTCGGGCGGCAGTGCAAGGTGATGGAACTCATCACGTTTCACACTGAAAGGATTGGAGCTCCTCCAATTGCTCAGTGAGTGAGCACACTGCATGGCGCGGACCTGAGCGCGAGGACCCAGACTCAATCCATGATCAGCAATCGCCAGATGACCCAAGTCCCCAAACAAGCTGTCGAGGCTGGGGGATATTTGAACATTTTGAAACTGAGATTGATAGATTTTTGTTGCATAAGGGTTATGGAACCTAGGCAGGTCAGCCATGATCCAATAGAATGGCGGGACAAGCTCGAGGGGCTGAATGGCCTTCTCCTGTTCCTATGTTCCAGTGGTTTGGGCAGTGCTGCTGGCTCCAGGAAACTGAACCTTGGGGGGGGGGGGGGGGGCGCGAAGAGAATTAGACAAGGTGAATACTGAAAGGAATTCAGTTACTCCTATCCGAAAATGGCGTGAGGATTTCAAGGCTGCCGCCCGTGTGGCTAAGTGCATAACCCTGGACTCCAAACTTGGCTTTTAAAACAACTTGAATTTATATATCATCTTGAATGTTCCAATACACACACACACACCCCATCACCACCAAGGCACAAATGTGAAAAATGGCACGGTGTCGGGAGATCTTCTGAACCTCACCAGGAGCCAGCACATTCAGGAGAAATGAAAATGAGCAGCGCCGCTCAGTGTGCCCGAGTAGATTCGCACATCCAGCCAGTGCGTTTAAACTTGGTTATGTTTCAAAGGCAGAGTCAGGGAAACGGGTCTTTTGAGGCTGGTGGGGAGAAAGGTATGTACAAGCCGAGCATGTACTTGGCAGTTGAAGTCTTTAAACAGTAAACACTCCGTGCCCAACTGCCACACAGCCGCTGTTCAAAAAATACTTTCGACACACGTCCATCTTCTACATCCTGTTGGAGGAAACTCGTCCCCACATCTGGTCCAATGCACACAACCCCAGACGGCCGCTGGCCACTACTTATTATAGATAAGACAGACTTGAAAGACTAGCATTTATATAGCGCTTTTCACAACCACCGGACATCCCAAAGTGCTTCACAGCCAATGAAGTACTTTTTTGAAGTGTAGTCACTGTTGTAATGTAGGAAATACAGCAGCCAACTTGCGCACAGCAAGCTCCCACAAACAGCAATGAGAAATAGTCAGATAATCTGTTTTAATGATGTTGGTTGAGAGATCAATATTGGCCCCAGGACGCCGGGGAGAACTCGCCTGGCTGCTCTTCGAATAGTGCCGTGGGATCTTTTACATTCCCGAGAGCGCAGACGGGGCCTCGGTTTAATGTCTCTTACGAAAGACGGCACTTGACAGTGCAGCGCTCCCACAGTACAGCACTGGGAATGTCGGCCTGGATTTTGGGCTCGAGTTCCTGGAGTGGGTACTTGATCGCACAACCTTCTGACTCAGGAGGCGAGAGTGCTACCCACTGAGCCCAGGTTCACACTACCAGTGAGCACAAGTTTGATTCCAGAACTCTGCAGACTTGGTGAATCCCAGCCAGAGCAGTGGTTGGAGGTGGCAGGCGTGAAATATTAATTTGGTGGAGCTCCCACTCAGAATTGCCACCCAGTGTCCCCTGCCAGAAGTAAACATGCATGAACTGTGGATCAGACTCTGCTGTGAGGCCACCCCTAGTCAAGCAGCCCACCCAACACACATTATCTGGACATCTTTGGGCTGCCTGAGAGACTCGGTCCTCGCTTTCCCCCAGAATATCACTGAAACCAAGTCCTGAAAAAGGGCAGCCCACACTTCACCAACCAACTGCCAAGCTCTGAGCAAAGGCGCCACACCCAAAACATTCACCCCTTCTCAGACGTCAGTGGGCCGGTGTATTCCCAACGGATGGTTTTTATTTCATTTTCAGCATCCTTTTTGTGAAAGCCAGAGGATCTATCCAACAGTGGTGTTCAACACAGAGCTAGCTCCTTACAACAACTTGCATTTATACAGCATCTTTAACGTACTAAAACGTCCCAAGGCGCTTCACAGGAGTGATCAGACAAAATGTGACTCCGAGCCACATAAGTCGATATTCGGACAGGTGACCAAAAGCTTGGTCACCGGGGTAGGTTTTAAGGAGCATCTTAAAAAGGAGGAGAAAAACCTTGACAATGTACAGACTTAGTGAACATAGCCTGGCGATCGAAAAAGGTAGACACAGGCAGACCCGGCTACCAAGAGAGGACAGGATATGCTCTCACTGCAGTCAGGGAGTGGTGGAGACAGAGATGCACTTCCTCACAGCTTGTAGAAAATATCAGGGCATAAGGGAGAATTTCTACCCAAAATTCACAAAAATATGCCCGGAATTCAGAAATTTGAATGATGACCAAAAACTCCCATACCTACTAGGGGAAGAGAGAAATTGTGTAACCTTAGCGGCACACTATGTTACAGCTTGCCATAAACAGAGGGACAACCACTAAATATAAGAAAAGAGTATATATAAATTATATGAATGTATATTTATATACACTCAGGGATATATCTGTTTATACACTGTATGGATAGATCTGTATTTTTTGTGTTCAACCATGAATGTTTTTCGATGTTTTGGCAACATAAGATGTACCTTGTCATGCCAATAAAGCGATTTGAATTGAATTGAATGGAGAGAGAGAGAGAGAGAGAGAGAGAGGCGGAGGTGTTAAGGGAGGGAATTCATGGGCTTCGGGGCACGGCAGCCAATGATGGAGTGATTAAAATTGGAGATGCTCAAGAAGCCAGAATTGGAGGAGCGCAGGGATCTCAGAGGGTTGTAGGGCTGGAGGAGATGAGAGAGATAGGGAAGGGGCGAGGCCATGGAGGGATTTGAAAACAAGGATGAGATTCTTAAGATACAAGCAATAAAAAAGGTTAGAGACTAGGAAGTGATGTTGTCTGGTGTAGGGACCTTCCAGTCCCCAAAACATCCCCAACAGCTTCAAATTCTGGTCAAAAAATTCTGATCACCATTCCATGACTGCTAGTTAACTCCTGATATTTAAATTTCTGAACAGGAAGCCCAGTGGCTAAAATCTGCTTGATCTTTGGTTCAACTGTGCTTAAATCATCAAATCCTTTTCCGCTACACACTGCTTTTTCTTCCCCTTCCTCTTATCTTAACACCACGAGATTTACAATTTACAGTGTGCAGCCTTGCAGAAATTCAACTCGACGAGAGCACAGGGCCCGACGAGCTTGCAGTCGATAGAACCTTCACATTCAATTCCACAAGTCTACATCCCCCGATAAACCCTGCCCTAAAATGTTTGACATTAGAGAGAAACTTTATTACGAGCAAGAAAAAGCCATGACACAAACTTATGCCAATCCTCTAGCTAAGGAGTAAACACACACCATTCTTTATGCTTACTGAATACTTCAATATGGGGTTGAGGTACAGATCAGCCATGATCGAACTAAACGACGGAACAAGCTCGAGGTGCTGAATAGCTGACTCCTCCTCCTATGTTCCCCTCCTCCAACGACAAGTTTCTCCGTTCACCTCCTGAATGTGACTACTCTTGCTGGGGTGCAGTCCCACAGGTACCGGCTACCCTCACTCCCTTGTCCAAGGTGCTATTCTTCACACGCTGGCCTAGACCGTGCATGGCTCGAGGCTATTCGAATGGGGCACACACCTGCACTCCCGAGCAGGGATCAATGCCTAGTAATGACGGCATGATCACCAGCTCAGTTCCCTCTGCCCTTCCCCAACCCAGGGACTCTGAGGCCCACTAAAGAGCCCTCCTGAAGTCTCAGCGTGACCTAGGGAACAGACCAGTGAACCCCCAGGCTGTGTGGCTGTTACACACCAGAAAACGTCCTTACCAGCTGAGCCATTGGGAAAGCCAAACCTTACGTCTTTAATTAGAAAAGCAGTGTGCCAGACAGGCAGGACTTTTTTTTATTGAAATAACACCCAACAAAATGGAAGTTATGCATGAGACACACACAGGCCTTCACCATATCAACAACAACTTGTATTTATATAGCGCCTTTAACATAGTAAAACTTCCCAAGGCACTTCACAGGAGTGCCATCAATAAAAATTCGACACCAAGCCACTTGAGATATTAGGGCAGATGGCTTGGTCAAAGAGGTAGGTTTTAAGGAGTGTCTTAGAGGAAAGAGGTGGAGGGGGAACGGTTTCGGGAGGAAATTCCAGAGCCGAGAACCCAGGCAGCAGAAGGCACGACCGCCAATGGGGGATGCCCAAGAGGCCAGAATTGGATGGAGCGCAGAGATCTCAGAGGGTTTTGGGCTGGAGGAGATTACAGAGATTAGGAGGGGTGCGAGGCCCCCAGAGGGATTTGTAAACAAGGATGGAAATTTTAAAATCGAGGCATTGCTTAACAAGGAGCCAATGTAGGTCAGCGAGCGCAGGGGGTGAAGGGACTTGGTGTGAGTTAGGAATACATAGAGAAATACACAGGAGTCACAACACGGAAACAGGGCATTCGGCCCAACCAATTCGTTTACCCCCCACGCGAGCAAATAGTTCTGATTGCATTTACTCGCCCTGTTCCCCTGTCCCTTCATCCACCTACCCAATCCAGTCTTGAATATCGACAGTTTCGGCCTCAACCACTAAACCTGGAGGTGAATTTCACAGCCTCACACACTGAAGTTTCTCCTGCCCTGTTCTAAATCATGCGTCTACGGCCCCTCATTCTTGACCCCTTAACTACTTCTATTTACCCTGTCCCACGTTTTTCAAATTTACCATTTGAAGTAGAAATACTGTGGATGGTCCACCGACAGCCACTACAGAGGCAGACTCACACATGACTTGCGGCAATTACAATTTGCAATTACATAGTGCCTTTAGTGGCTCAGCTGGTAGCACCCTTACCTCAGTCAGAAAGTTGAGGGTTCAAGTCCCACTCCAGAGACTTCAGCACAAAAATCTAGGCCGAAAGTCCCAGTGCAGTCCTGAGGGAGTGCTGCACTGTCGGAGGTTCTGTATTTCGGATGAGACGTTAAACCGAGGCACAGTTCACCCTCTCGGGTGGATGTAAAAGATCCCATGGCACTATTTTGAAGAAGAGCAGGAGAGTTCTCCCGTGTCCTGGCCAATATTTCTTCTTCTTAGGCAGTCCCTCGGAACCAAGGATGACTTGCTTCCACATTAAAAATGAGTTCTCAGGTGACTGATGAGTCCAATGCGGGACCTACAGTCTCTGTCACAGGTGGGGCAGACGGTGGTTGAAGGGGCGGGTGGGTTGGGTGCTTGGGTTGACCTACACTCATTGCGCTGCCTGCGCTTGGCTTCCGCTTGCTCCCGGCGAAGAGACTCGAGGTGTTCAGCGCCTTCCCGGATGCTTCACCTCCACTTTGTGCGGTCTTCGGCCAGGGATTCCCAGGTGTCGGTGGGGATGTTGCATTTTTTCCAAGGAGGCTTTGAGGGTGTCCTTGAAATGTTTCCTCTGCTCACCTGGGGCTCTCTTGCCGTGCCGGAGCTCAGAGTAGAGCGCTCGTTTTGGGAGTCTCGTATCGGGCATGCGGACGATGTGACCCGTCCATCGGAACCGATAGAGCGTGGTCAAAGCTTCGATGCTGGGGTTATTGGCCTGAGCAAGAACACAGACGTTGGTGCGCCTACCCTGCCAATGGATTTGCAGGATCTTGCGGAGGCAGCGTTGGTGGTACCTCTCCAGTGCTTTGGAGGTGCCTGCTGTACATGGTCCATGTCTCTGAAGCATACAGCAGGGCGGGTATCACTGCTGCTCTGTAGACCATGAGCTTAGTGCCGGGTTTAAGGTCCTGGTCTTCAAACATTCTCTTCCTCAGGCGACCGAAGGCTGCACTGGCACACTGAAGGCGGTGTTGGATTTCGTCGTCGATGTCTGCCCTTGTTGACAGTAGGTTCCCGAGGTATGGAAAGTGGTCCACGTTGTCCAAGGCCTTGTCGTGGATTTTGATAATCAGGGGGCAGTACTGTGTGGCGCGGGCAGGTTGGTAGAGGACCTTTGTCTTAGATGTTTAGTGTAAGGCCTATGCTCTCGTACGCTTCGGTGAAGGTGTTGACGATGGTTTGGAGTTCAACCTCCGAGTGAGCGCAGGTGCAAGCGTCGTCTGCATACTGTAATTCGACGACAGAGAATGGGACAACCTTGGATCTGGACTGGAGGCGACGGAGGTTGAACAGTTTCCCGTTTGTTCTGTAAATTAGCTCCACTCCAGTGGGGAGCTTACTGCGGGCGAGATGGAGCATTGCAGCCAGGAAGATCGAGAAGAACGTTGGTGCGACACAGCCTTGCTTGACCCCGGTCCGTACGTGAATTGGGTTTGTGGTGGAACCGTTGGTCAGGATCACTGCTTGCATGTCGTTGTGAAGCAGACGGAGGGTGGTGACAAACTTTTGAGGGCAGCCGAATTTGAGGACCCTACTCCCTAATGCCTCACGGTTGACAGTGTCGAAGGACTTTGTGAGATCAAAGGAGGCAAAGAAGGTGCTGTTCCCTGCATTTCTCTTGTAATTGACTAATATTTATCCCTCAATCAACATCACTAAAACAGGTTATCTGGTCATTATCACATTGCTGTTCATGGGAGTTTGCTGTGCGCAAATTGGCTATCGCATTTCCTACATTACAACGGTGACAAATACTTCATTGGCTGTGAAGCGCTTTGCGAAGTCCATGGTCGTGCAAGGCGCTATATAAATGCAAGTATTTCTTTCTTTAACATAGGAAAATCTCCTGAGGTGTGTCACAGGAGCAGATCGATCAAAAATTGACACCGAGCTAGGAGACGGTAGGAAGGGTGGCTAAAAGTTTGGTCAAAAAGGTAGTTTTTTAAGGAGGATCTTAAAGGAGGAGGTGGAGAGACTTAGGGAGGGAATAAGAACATAAGGAATAGGAGGAGTCGGCCATTTGGCCCTTCAAGTCTGTTCCGCCATTCAATAAAATCATGGCTGATCTTCCACCTCAACCCCACCTTCCTGCACTATCCCTGTATCCCTCAATTCCCCTATTTCCCAAAAATCTATCGACCTCCGTCTCGAACATACTCAACGACTGAGCACCACAGCTCTCTGGGGTAGAGAATTCCAAAGATTCACCACCCTCTCAGTGAAGACATTTCTCCTCATCTCTGTCCTAAATGGCTGACCCCTTATGCTGAGACCATGACCCAGTGTTCCAGACTCCCCAGCCAGGGAAAACATTTTCCCCAGCATTAACCCTCCAAGAATTTTACGGGCCGGGTTTTCCAACCCCCCACGGGTGCGTACACACCCGTGCTGGCCTCGCAAGTGCCGGTTTCAGGCACGCGAAGCACATGCACTAAAACCCGGCACTTGTGATGTCAGGAATCCTCTCGACAGATCCTCCACCTGCCCGGGAGAAGGGCTTCTGCGGGCAGAGAGTTCCGCTTTCTGCACAACTTCCGCCCGCTGAAAGCCTTTAAAAACGTGATTTAAAAAAAATGTATTTAATGTTTAAATGATCCCCATTCATACTTTTGATAGACCTGTTGAAAGTGTGAAGGGGAATTCCCTTCTTTGATTGGTTCCCCGTGGTCCACGTCCCCTGGGAAACGCAGGCCTCTGCACATTTCGAAGAGGAGGAGAGGCCCAGGATCGGAAGTCTCGGAACCAGCAGGTAAGTGCGTAGATTTTTTCCAATCGGAGGCATCCGCCCGCAGGAAGCCTCCGATCGGAAATTCAGGGCCAATATGTTTCAATGAGATCAACTCTCATTCTTCTAAATTCCAGAGTATAGGCCTAGTCTACTTAATGACTTCTCATAGGGCAATTCTAGAACTTCCGAGCGTAGACGGCTGAACTAATTAGTAATTGTAGGTGAAACATTTTAGATTTTTGACACAAGACACTTTGATGGTGCAGGGAATAAACAGGGGAATGGGATTATAGTAGATTGCTCCATCACAGTCACGAAGTGTTAAACAGCCAGCTCCTTTACTAAAATCTCAGTGTACTTTAAAATCAGAATTATCTGCCTCTCCAATTGGTGATAGTTGATCAGGGTTAGTAGATACCCTGTCAAATATGGAGCCAAAAATAACCAAGTAGACGTATAACATGGGTTGTAAAAATTTATTGAAAAAACAAACTTTCCTCCCCTTCCCTTCTGATTCACTGAAAGAGAGCACGTTCACTGCAGTTACTGTGAGAAAGTATGACCTTTGGAACTGGAGCAACACACACTTTGGAGAACAGGAGTTGAGATGTGACTATCGGTGTACACGTTCGACTTTATCCACTGAACAAGCTTTGCTCTGTTTGCCAATAAGGCGGAAGCAGCTGCTCATTAAATTCTCAGGAGTGACAAATGGCTAAAACCAAAGACATGGGGAGATTTTTATATGTACACAGACTGACACGGGCCGAGAGAGAGGCGCCGAGAGAGAGGCACACAGAGGCAGAGAGAGAGAGAGAGACACACACAGAGACACCCCTCTTATTCCTGAAATTTATTTTCTCTATGATACTATGGTTATTTGCTCTTCTGAACTGTCCTCTAGTTCCTCCAAAACTCCATAGATCTCATGCTGCATATGCTGTCACCTCCTTATATTTGACTTGCATAGTATTTACAGCATAGAATCAGGCCATTCGGCCCAACTGGTCTGCGCTCCTCCCGCCCTCCTCCATCTCACCCTATCAGTATATCATAGAAACTTACAGCACACAAGGAAGCCATTCGGCCCGTCGTGCCTGTGCTGACTCTTTGAAAGAGTAGTCGTGCTTAGACCCACATCCCCGCCTTTTGTCCGTCACCCTGTCAGCTCCTCTATATCCTTCTATTCCTTTCTCCCTCCTGTGTTTACCCAGCTTCCCCTTAAATGCATCTATACTATTCACCTCAACCACTCCCTGTGGCAGCGAGTTCCACATTCCAACCACACTCTGGGTAAAGAAGTTTCTCCCAAATTCCCTATTGGATTTATTAGTGACCATCTTATATTGATGACCCCTAGTTTTGGTCTCCACCACAAGCGAAACATCTGCTCTATGTCTACCCTATCACATCCCTTCATAAATTTAAAGAGCATCAGGTCACCCCTCAGCCTAGAGAAAAATAGTCCCAGCCTGTTCAGTCTCGCTCAGTTCTGGTGTCATCCTAGAAAAGGACATGTTGTATCCGTGTGTTAATGGAGACACGGAATGCAGGAGTAGGTTTCACAGGTGTTTACTGAACAAAGTCTGGAGGTGAACTAACAGATACAAGACACTATACAGGCTTATATAGCCCGAGTGGTCATTACCGTATACAGGGGCTCTTAAAGGCACATACACCACAATTCCTCCCCTTTTAGACAACCAGTACATAATATTTTAAGTAATCATTAATTAACATATTACAACAACAATAACCTACACATTGCTGCAGTTAATCAATTATAAGTCAGTCTTTCTGGAGGCTTCCTGACTCGGTCCGGATAATGCCTCGGTGGTGTAGTAGGTTTTGGTCGTGTAGTAGCTTCTTTTGGCAAGGTCGATTCGGCTTGAATGCCAGTGTCGGGTTCATCTGGTTCCAGTATCACCGGATCAGAGGTAGATACTATGGGTATCTCTGCTTCATCACTAGGCGTATAGAGTTGTGGTGTAGGTTGTCCTTTTTCGGATGACTATGATCTGGTCAGCATGGCGCCTTATTATGCTTTCTCCAATGTCCACGGTATACATCAGCGGTCCTAGTCATGTGCAAATAGTTCCAGGCTGCCATTTCTCGGTACGGTAGTCCCGGGCCAAAACTTGTTGACCTATCTGGAAGGTTCTAGTTGGCCTTTCATTCATACCTTGAAATTGCCGGTTCTCCATGTCCCTTCTGACGTTTGGCTTGATCAAATCCAGCCGGTATCTTAGGCTTCTATTGAAGAACATGGCGGGAGTTTGGTTTGTAACCACATGTGTTGCATTCCTGTATGCAAACAAGAAGTTATCTACCTTATGCTGTAGATTTATGTCTTCATTACCCATGGCCTTTATGGCCTTCTTGAAGGTCTGGACAAACCTTTCAGCCAATCCATTGGTGGCGGGATGGTATGGGGCGGACGTGTAGTGCTTAACCCCATTGTTTTTTTAAGAACTTCCTGAATTCTTCGGACACAAATTGCGGTCCATTATCAGAACAGATCTGTTCAGGCAGCCCATTCCTGGCAAATATGGTCCTTAATACTGTGATGGTTTTTTCCGTGGTGGTGGAGGACATCTTTATTACCTCCGGCCACTTGGAGTGTGCATCAACCGCGATTAAGAACATTGAGTCCATAAATGGACCAGCAAAGTCGATGTGTACCCTTTGCCATGGAGATGAGGGCCGCTCCCATGGATGTAGAGGGGCTTGTGGTGGGGCGTTTTGGACCTTCTGGCATCCTAGACAGCTCTTGGTCATTTCTTCGATGTCTCCATCGATACCTGGCCACCACACAAACGCTCTGGCTAGGTTCTTCATTTTCACTCCACCCAGATGCCCCTCGTGAAGCTCCTTTAGCACTTTATCCTGGAGTTTGGGTGGAATCACCACTCTGGATGCACACATCAAGGTTCCTCGGCACACTGACAGCTGTTCTCTTCTTTGCGAGAATGCTGGCAACAGCGGTTCGCCATGTGCTAGCCATCCCTTCACCGTTAAATCGTAGACTCGTGAGAGAGTCGGGTCATTCCTCGTTTCCTTTTCAATGGCAGAATTTGTTACTGGTAGACATTCCACTATGGTTGAGTGGAACATCTCCACTGTAGGTGCCTCTTCTACCGTTGGCAACGGTAGGCGCGATAAACCGTCCGCATTCCCATGCTGTTTTGATCCTTTGTATTCGATGTCATATTGGTGTGCCCCTAGGAAAAGGGACCACCTCTGTAGCCTTTGCGCTGTCATAATGGGAACACCCTTTTTAGGGTTGAATACGGAGACGAGGGGTTGATGGTCAGTCAACAAGGTAAATTTTTGTCCGTGTAGGTAATGGTTGAATTTCTTCACTCCCCATACCAGGCTAAGTGCTTCCCTGTAGATCTGGGCATAGTTACGCTCAGCTGAGTTCAATGAGCGTGACGCAAAAGCTATCGGCCGCTCCGAGCCATCAGGGAATCTATGCGATAATACCGCTCCTACGCCGTAAGGGGATGCATCGCATGCCAGTCTGATTGGCAGTGATGGGTTGTAATGAGCCAAAACTTCCTTGGACGTGATCAAGCCTTTGCATTTATGGAAGGTACGTTTACAGTCTTCGCTCCATTTCCAAATTACTCCAGTTTGTAGCAGTTCGTTAAGAGGGTGCAGAAGAGTTGACAAGTTCGGTAAAAATTTATGATAGTAATTTATCAATCCCAGGAACGACCATAATAGAGACATTTTCAGGTGCTGGGGCTTTTATGACCGCTTCAATTTTTTCAGGTGACTTATGCAACCCTTCCTTGTTAATTATGTGGCCACAATATGATATTTGTTTCTGGAAAAATTCGCACTTGGGGTGATTTGCTCGTAGGCCCCGTTCTCTCAACCTAGTGAGCACCTGCTCCAAATTGGCAAGGTGCTCGTTGTCGTTTTCTCCTGTTACAAGGATGTCATCTAGGTAGCATTGAGTCCCCGGAATCCCTTGCAGGACTTGCTCCATAGCTCTTTGCCAGATAGCTGGAGCTGATGCTACTCCGAAAAACAGTCGATTGTACTGGTACAGGCCTTTGTGTGTTTATCGTGAGATACTTCTTAGAGGCCTCCTCAACCTCCATCTGTAGATATGCCTGAGCCAAGTCAATTTTGGTGAAACGTTTCCCTCCGGATAGTGAGGCGAAAATATCTTCTATCCTCGGAAGAGGATACTGTACCGTGTGAAGGACCGGGTTTACAGTCACCTTAAAGTCCCCACAGATGCGAATTTTTCTCTGTTCTTCAGATTTATCATTATTCAACGTTTTCTTCATGACCGGGACGATGGGTGTTGCCCACTCGCTCCAATCTATCTTGGATAATACGCCTGCCTTTTCCAAATTCTCCAGCTCTGCCTCGACTGCTGGACGAATTGCGTATGGCACCGGCCTTGCCTTAAAAAACTTGGGAATTGCCGCATCGTCCACTTTTATTGAGGCGGTGGCGCCTTTCAAGGTTCCTAGTTCCTGTTGAAACACTTCCTTGGCGTTGGCCAAGATGTCTTTTAGTGGTTCAGGTATGACGTCATCATCATTTTTTTTCTTACTGGTCACCGTCAGTGCCTGAATGGAGTGCCAGTCTAAACGTATCTTCCTGATCCATTCACGTCCCAACAGTGGTGGACCACCATCTTGCAGAACGTATAAATACAACTTCTGTATTTCCTTGCCGTTGTTTACAACAGGCACCTTTATTTTCCCTTTGGGGTATACTTTCTGCCCCGTATATGTTTTCAAGATAATGGATGTGTCTTTCAAAGGTATATGCGGAAATAGCCGCTCGTAATCCCGTCGACTTATGACGGTCAGAGCTGATCCTGTATCTAGCTCCATTTTAACTGGGGACCCCGCTATCGTGAGGGTAACCCAAATGGTCTGGTAATCTTCTTTGGCAATTACATTATGTAATTTGAGACAGCTTAGTCTCTTGTTTCCGGAGTCGCTATCGCTCTTCTGGTCTTCGGAGCTACTGTCCGTCATCATTTGTACCTTTCTGTACTTTTCCTTATTGATTTTTTTCCTGTCCGTGGATTTTGTGTGTCCAGATCGGCATACACGTGCAATGTGTCCAATCTTTCCGCATTGCCTGCATGCTTTGTCCTTGAACCAGCAGTCCCTCTGGTCATGGGTGGATCTGCCGCAGCGATAACATCTCTCGAAACCCTGTGTCATTTCATGGGTGCCGAAGTCCTGTGTCTTTTGCTGTATCTCTGCAGCTCCTCTTGCGGCTGCTTCGTATGATACAGCCATACTGAAAGCCTTGTCCAGTGTCAAATCTTTCTCAGAAAGTCGCCTTTTCTGTGTTCCTTCACTTAGGAGACCGCAGACGAATTTGTCTCGAAGTGAATCTGCCAGTCCTGCCCCGAATTGGCAGTGCTTTGATAGCTTCCTTAATTCGGTGAGGTAATCAGCGTTACTTTCATTCTTGTGCTGATTCCTCTTGAAGAATTTGAATCGTTCCGCTATCAGCAGCGGTGTTGGGTTTAAGTGCTCCTGTAGGGTATCAACAATCTCCTTAAAATTCTTGTCCTTTGATTTGGCTGGAGTGATTAAGTTTCGTAACAGCCCGTATGTCCTTGCGCCCATTAGATTTAGAAGTACTGATGCCTTTTTATTATCTTCTATTTCATTTGCTGTGCAATATACCTCCACTCTTTCCACATATGTGGTCCAATCCTCTATATCGCTATCGAAAGCATTAATATTGCCAGCCTTAGGCATCCTGGAAAAAAAAATGGCACCTCCCGCACTTTCCTTTCTTCCCTGCAGAAAGAAAATGGTGCTTCCCGCGCTTTCCTGCCGCTGCTGCTGTTGACAACGCTGTTCTTCGCGGTTTTTATTTATAGGTTTTTTTTCCCCCCAATCGGTGGAGACTCGTTCCCGCCGGACTCTCTGGGACTTTTCCCTCCCTCTGCTTGGTCCGAACGCCGACCTGCTTTGCAGCGCCAGCCGTCTCCTGAGCACTCCCCCCCCTCTGTCTCTGTTTACCTCCGCCTTCGCTGCTCGGCTCCGCTGCAGAGCCAGCCGATGGAGCACCAGCCCGCCGCCCAGGAAGGACCACTGCAGTACCTGCCACCAGCTCAGCCAGCCGGTGAAACCACAGCCTTTCCCTTTTCTTTCTTGGTTTTTCTTCGACTTTCGTCTGAGGAATCGATCTCCTTGAGGTGCTGCCGAATTGCAGGTAAGTCCGTTTCCAATTCGTCGCCACTGTTGTATCCGTGTGTTAATGGAGACACGGAATGCAGGAGTAGGTTTCACAGGTGTTTACTGAACAAAGTCTGGAGGTGAACTAACCGATACAAGACACTATACAGGCTTATATAGCCCGAGTGGCCATTACCGGCATTACAGTACACAGGGGCTCTTAAAGGCACATACACCACAGGACACATACAAGGAGTGAGGTGGGGTGAGGACCAGCCTTGGCTGCGATATCCTTCACACAAAGAATGGCCGCTTAAATGAGCACCTAAAGAAAATAAATAAAAACAGAATTGCAGAAAACACTCAGCAGGTCAGGCAGCATCCGTGGAGAGAGAAACCGAGTTAACGTTTCAGGTCAATGACCTGAAGATAAGAGTTGTATTTGTTCAGCGCCTTTAGAAATAAGCCAAGATTCATCACATACAATTAATTACTCTCTTTAATTACAGTGAAGGTTACAAAGGCAAACACTGCAACAACTTCGCATAAAACAGGATCCTAAAAATAGCGTATGGTTAATTGAGCTGCTAATCTGTCGTGATGGCATCAGTTGAGGAAGGAATATTTGTCAGGACACTTCGAACTTCCTGCTCTTCTTCCGGCAGATGCCATGGGATCTTTAACATTCAACTTGAATCACCGGAATGGACAGTGGCCTCAGTTTAACGTCTCACACGGAGGAGGCCATTTCCAAAGCAAGAATTAGGAGTCAGCCATTCGGCCCCTCGAGCCTGCTCCGCCATTCAATAAGATCATGGCTGATCATCGACCTCAACTCCACTCTCCCGCCCGATCCCCATATCCCTTGATTCCCCGAGAGTCCAAAAATCTATCGATCTCAGCCTTGAATATACTCAATGACTCAGCATCAACAGCCCCCTGGGGTAGAGAATTCCAAAGATTCACATCTCTCCGAGTGAAGAAATTCCTCCTTATCTTAGTCCTAAATGGCCGACCCCTTATGCTGAGATTTTGCCCCCAAGTTCTTCACTCTCCAGCCAGGGGAAACAGCCTCTCAGCATCGACCATGTTAAGCCCTCTAAGAATTTTATAAGTTTCAAAGAGACAATGCAGCACTCCCTCGATAGTGCAGTATCAGCCTGGTTTGTGCACTCCAAGTCTGAAGCAGGACAACATACTGAGTCAAAGGCAAGAATGCTACAAGCAGAGATACCAGAAGGATAACCAGCATCCATCCACGAGACTGCATCCCAACATGGGCCAGCAACTTGGAGAGGGGAGAAACATCTGAACATAAGAATTATTAAGAGCAGGAGTCGGCCTTACAGCCCCTCGAGCCTGCTCCACCATTCAATAAGATCATGGCTGATCTTCGACCTCAACTCCACCTTCCCGCGCGATCCCCATAGCTGAAGTGGGTTAATGAGTTGCACCTGGGCACGAAGGAATAGCATACTGGCTTCACACCTGTATCTCTCTTGGCAGTGTCATCAGGGATTTCCCCACACCGGGAAAGGGGAACGGGGGTAAAAGAAAAATAGAAGGAGCGAATGCACAGAAAAAAGACCCCAAGCCAATCCTAATAAGTCCTGACAGGGCATGGTACTTGACGAGTAACTCAGAGGTTGCTAGTTTGCTTCCCATAAGTTGCGAGGCTGACATCAATAAATCTGCTTATTTGCAGGCTAGATCAACCTACATGATTGATTCTTAACAGCCAAGCAATTCAACCGCCACCTTCTTGACGCAATGAGTGAGGGGCATGAAGTACAATGTCACACACATCCTAAGGACACATTTTAAATGTGGTTACAAAATGGAATCTAGTCACCTTGATAAAGGTACAGTCAGGAACAGGAAGGTGGAAAAAATAACAAACAGGTGGTGGAACAGAATATTTAATTACTAAACATAACAGATTGATGTGAATACGCAACACATAAAACGTGTTTAGCATATCTTCGTTTCGCCACAATCATATAAAGCCAACACAAAAGAACCTTGAACATCCAGACAGAATGACAGCACCTGTGGCCGCCACCTGCATGCTTGTCAGCTGCCAACTGACACACTGCAGGTGATTTTAACACTTCACATTGGAACGACTCGAGAGTGTTTTCCCCGGAAGGCACAGTCAGTCAAAGCCCATGGATCAGGAAGGCCCGAATCTCCAGTGAGTTAGAAGAAAAAAGACTTCAGGATGTCCCAAAGCGCTTTACAGCCAATGAGGTACTTTTGAAGTGTCGTCACTGTTGTAATGTAAGAAACGCGACAGCAAATTTGCACACAGCAAGCTCCTACAAATAGCAATGAGATAATGACCAGATAATCTGTTGTGATGTTGATTGAGGGATAAATATTGGCCAGGACACCAGGGAGAACTCCCCTGCTCTTCGAAATAGTGCCCTGGGATCTTTTACATCCACCTGAGCGCAGACAGGGCCGCGGTTTAACGTCTCATCCGAAAGACAGCACCTCCGACAGTGCAGCACTCCCTCAGTACTGCGCTCCCTCAGTACTGTCCCTCCGACAGTGCAGCGCTCCCTCAGCACTGCCCCTCCGACAGTGCAGCGGAGGCTCCCTCAGCACTGCCCCTCCGACAGTGCAGCGGAGGCTCCCTCAGCACTGCCCCTCCGACAGTGCAGCGGAGGCTCCCTCAGCACTGCCCCTCCGACAGTGCAGCGGAGGCTCCCTCAGCACTGCCCCTCCAACAGTGCAGCGGAGGCTCCTTCAGCACTGCCCCCCCGAAAGTGCGGCGCTCCCTCAGTCCTGCCCCTCCGACAGTGCGGCGCTCCCTCAGTATTGCCCCCCGGACAATGCGGTGCTCCCTCAGTACTGCCCCTCCGACAGTGCAGCGCTCCCTCAGCACTGCCCCTCCGACAGTGCAGCGCTCCCTCAGCACTGCCCCCCGGACAGTGCGGCGCTCCCTCAGTACTGCCCCCCGGATAGTGCGGCACTCCCTCAGTACTGCCCCCCCGGACAGTGCAGCACTCCCTCAGTACTGCCCCTCCGACAGTGCAGCGCTCCCTCAGTACTGTCCCCCAGACAGTGCAGCGCTCCCTCAGTACTGCCCCTCCGACAGTGCGGCGCTCCCTCAGTACTGCACTGGAGTGTCGGGCGATGTATGATGAGAGTTAGCGGTGTCTGCCCGGGTAGTAATCTGGGTGCCACAATGGGCCATAGCACCCTCAGCATTAGAGGGAAGAAAGGATTGAGCAGAGTTTTGTGTGTTTGATCACTATCCCAGCAGCCCCTGCTGGAAATAAGAGGTCAGCATTGCACTTGATTGTGATGGCTTCTGTGGTTGAAATGACAAACAGACTTCCTTAACTATTAAGAACCAAGGCAAAGGGCCAAGGCTCAGTACAGACCAACAGAGAGCAAGGGACAAGATATGGTAAATCAAGCAGTACTGTTTGCATGAGAGGAAACTTGAATTTTAGAAACCCTAAGATTACTAGAAGGAAAAACTTGGTAGGAATGACAGAATATGCAGTACAGAAGAGCTGGAGAGTCTAGAACTAGGTGACATGGTCTCAGGATAAGGGGTCAGTCACTCAGAGGGATGTAAATCTTTGGAATTCTCGACCTGAGGGCTGTGGATGCTCAGTCGTTGAGTATATTCAAGGCTGAGATCGATAGATTTTTGAACTCTCAGAGTCATGGGATATGGGGATAGGGCGGGAAAGTGGAGTTGAGGTCGAAGATCAGCCGTGATCTTATTGAATGGTGGAGCAGGCTCAAGGGGCCATATGGCCTACTCCTGCTCTTATTTCTTACGTAGCAACAGGCCATTCGGCCCAACTAGTCTCTGCTGGTGTTTATACTCCACACCAGTCTCCCAATCTCATCTCAGCCTTTTAGCATTTCTTTCTATTCCATTTTCTCTCATGTACTCATCTAGTTTCCTTTTGAAAGCATCTATGTTATTTGCCTCAACCACTTCCTGTGGAAGCGAGTTCCATATTCTAACCACCGAGTAAAGAAGTTTCTCCTTATTTCCCGATTGGATTTATTAGTGACTATCTTGTATTGATGGCCCCTAGTTTTGGATTCCCCCACAAGTGGAAACATTCTCTCCACATCTACACTGTCCAACATATTCATAATTTTGAAGCCCTCCATCAGGTCACCTCTAAGTCTTCTCTTTTCGAAAGAAAAAAGCCCAACCTGTTCAATCGCTCCCGATAGTTGTAATCTCTCAGTTGTGGTACCATCTTTGTAAATCTTTGTAGCACTTTCTCCAGTGCTTCCATATCCTTTTTATAGTATGGAGACCAGAACTGTGCCCAGTACTGTAAGTGCAGCCTGACCAGGGCCCTATACACGTTTAATATAACTTCACTATTTCTGAATTCTATACCCCCAGAAATAAATCCCAGTGCTTTTAGAATTTTTAATTGCTTTGCTAACCTGCGATGCTGCTTCTAATGATTTGTTCACTTGTATCCCTAGCTCCCTTTGCTCGTCTACCCAATTCAGTTTCTTATTTTCTGAGGTGTAAGTGATGTTTCTATTTTTCCTACCAGAGTGCATCACCTCACATTAAGCTATGTTAACATTAATTTGCCACTTAACTGCCCAACAATAACTTGCATTTATATAGCACCTTTAACTAAAACGTCCCAAGGCGCTTCACAGGAGCATTATAAAACAAAATTTGACACCGAGCCACATAAGGAAAAATTAAGGTAGTTGAGGTAGGTTGATTTTAAGGAACATCTTAAACGAGAAAAGAGAGAGGCAGTGAGGCGGAGAGGTTTCGGGAGGGAATTTCAGAGCTTAGGGCCCAGGGAGCTGAAGGCACGGCCACCAATGGTTGAGCAATTAAAATCAGAAATGCTCAAGAGGCCAGAATTGGACGAGCGCAGAGATCTCGGAGGGCCGTGGGGCTGGATGAAGTTAGAGATAAGGAGGGGCGAAGCCATGGAGGGATTTAAAAACAAGGACGAGAATTTTAAAAGGCCCAGTCTGCAAGTACCATGGCAACACTGATAAAACATAGACAAGAAAGAATGACATCAAGAGGGAAGTGCGAAGGATAGAAGGTTAGAGAGAGATCACATCAAACAAAACTTTGAACGAGGCGTGCTAGAAGGGTCTCTCCAATTCTGAAGCAGTATTCAAGTCTTAGACAGACTTGGGCTTAAGAGACAGTTAAAAGTGGCTACCGGGGAAGTGTTTGGATGACTATGAGAGTGGAGAAGACATTGATATGAAGAATCAAAGTTTTCCAGTGCAGTCTAAGAAACTCCCAAGTTGACGGTGGTGAGGGGGTTAGAAGGTGAGCTATTGCACCACACACAAAGCAATTTGAAGGGAAAACTTGGTTTGGTGAAGGGCCATATTGTAGTAATTGATCTCAGTGCACACACCCATCAAAGGCTTGCGAGATGTCCACGGCGATGGCACGTGATTCACCCAGTGCTCAACAACAACTATTTATATAGCGCCTTTAATGAAATAAAACGTCCCAAGGAGCTTCACAGGAGTGTTATTTTTTTTTTTTTTTAATGACAGCAAGCCATAAGGAGATATTAGGACAGGTGACCAAAAGCTTGGTCAAAGAGGTAGGTTTTAAGGAGCGTCTTAAAGGAGCAGAGAGTAGCGGAGAGGCGGAGAGGTTTAGGGAGAGAATTCCAGAGCTTAAGACCTAGGCAGTTGAAGGCACGGCCGCCAATGGTGGAGCGATTAAAAATCGGGGATGTTCAAAAGGCCAGAATAGGCGGAGTGCCGAGATCTAAGGGGATTATAGGGCAGGAGATTACAGAGATAAGGAGGGGCGAGGCCAAGATTTTTGTACTCAAGCCTCATATCAAAATGGTGTCACTCCCATCAAGATGTGAGCCTCCAAATGTCCTCGGTGGGTATCCTTCAGCCATCATCACTAAATACAGATTATCTGGTCATTGCTGTTTGTGCTAGAGTCCTTTATCCTAGGCAACAAGATCAGCAAATGGCTATGCCAAAAAACATACCAACCATCATAGTTTAGGCCAGACTTTCAAAGTGATGAATAATTTCATTTACCAGGTAATATAAGGAAGTAGCTTTCATCTACCTTTAAAAAAAATACCATTGCTAATGGCAGTAGGGGAACAATTAGAAGCGAGAGGGGAATCACCTCTTCTCAGTGATAATCATAATCAACTTTATTGTCATTGTTAGTGCACAAGTGCAGTACAACAAAATGTAGGCTTGCGGCTCCCGAGAGTGTACATTTAGATAAGACATTTAAACATTCAACATACATTTGGCTTGTAATTCATTAACATAAACATAACCATAATAAAGTGCATTGGCAGATGTGCAGGCTTTAGAGTTTATTTGTGGAGTTCAGTAGGATGACAGCCCTGGGAAAGTAGCTGTTCCTAAATCTGGTCGTACGGGTGCGAATGCATCTGTAGTGTCTCCCAGATGGCAGGAGGGCAAACAGACTGTGGCTGGGGTGGGTAGGGTCTTTGATGATGGACCGTGACCTCCGTAAACAGCGTTTCTGGTATATGTGCTCTATGGTCGGTAGCACTGGGATTTATTTCTAGGGGTGTAGAATTCAGATGTAATTGAAGTTATGTTAAACTTATATAGGACGCTGGTCAGGGGTAGAGGAATTGTCTCTCTTGGGGATGAGTGAACACAAGCACATTTCCAAAAGGAAACTATAAAGATAACTCGCATTTATAAAACATCTTTCATGACCGCAGGTCGTCCCAAAGCTCTTCACAACCAATGAACGACTTTGGAAACGTAGTCACTGTTGCAACGTAGGCAAAGGCACACAGCAAGCTCCCACAAACAGCAATGACCCAGCAAGCAGATAATCTGTTTTTAAGTGATGGTGGCTGAGGGATACCCACGGAGTACGTTTGGAGGCTCACATCTTGATGGGAGTGATACCATTATGACATGAAATACAGGAAAGTAGTTGGTGCCTATGGAACCAGACCTCAGTTAGGTCATTACTGGGGAAGGAGTGGGGGGGGGAGGAGAGGAAAGAGAAATTAGCTCATGAACAAATTGGCTGCTTAGCAAACAACGTTCAAAAGGTGAGAGATAGGGCAGGCAGCTCTACATTTCCATTTGACCACTCTCTACCCGATAAGCTGAGCCGAGATTATTGGGATAAAGCTCTGGATGTGAAGAGACACAAGCCGCAAGGCATTTTTAGCAAGAGCATCTTTGCATACTGATTGTTCAAAAGGTCAGTGGCTGACTGGTAAACAAAGCACAATTCACCAGGACACAAGAGGCTGCACATACAGACCACACTGACATTGGGACATTCAAATATTTCATCAGCACAGAACAAATTTCAGTGGAAAAACAAGAGGCCACGAAAAGCACAAGCACGTCAAAGAAAGTTATAAAGAAACGGAAGGAAAACAACAACAAAATTAGACAGCGCTCAGGCTAAACATCTGTTGGAGCCAGCACAGCTGGATCTACATCACCATAGCAAAGCACTGTTAGAGATTAGGCTGCACGGTGTGAAGACCCACTTGGATTGTGTCTGACCAAATAGCATTACAGCTCTTCTACTCTTGCTTTGAATTTAAGTTACTAAGTCCCTGTTGTGCTCAACTGTCCCCAGTTATAACTGGGGCTCGTTCAACAACACTGGGATAAAACTGCGCGCATTCAAGGTTCACCATTCTGGTCACAGATCTGTCCTGATATTCAGGGAAGAGATGTACAAACCAGCAATGTTAAAAGCGCACAAGAGCACTGAAGGAGGTCAGAATAGCGCGGCAGACCCAGAGGCAGCCATTTAACTGTGTATTCGCCAGGACTGCGACTCCTCTGATGGGGGAGGGAAGCGGTTCACTTTTTTCAGGCATTCCCAAGAAAGTGCCTTCAGCAAAGGCATTCTGTATCGCAGCAGGGGCTGTCCGGGCAGTAACTTGCACCCCTTCAACACAAGATCACACTGCCTCCAGAACAGGCTCTGCGGCCTCCAGATCTCCTGCAGAGGAAACAACTGCCCCAAAACCCCAAACCTCAACGCCACCCTCACTTTAGTTCGGACTTCCCAGAATAACCTATCCCAGTTCACTTCCATGAAGCCGAAAGGGATCAGGACCAAAATCCACTCATGTCAATCTTAAGGCAGAACTTATTCATTTTAAAAATGAACGATTACTTCAAACTCCCAAGAATTGTTTTTTTATTTTTTTTAAAAAGTCGATTGCTATGTTGGAGTGTGTACACACAGGGAAGAGAAGGATCTGCCTGGCCTGTGATCTCCAACATGTAGACCCACCAACACTGACCATCTTGGCTCACGAGATAAACGCCTGATGGGACACGCTTACTTCTTAGGCAGTCCCTCGGAACCGAGGATGACTTGCTGCCACATTAAATATCAGTTTGCAGGTGACTGATGAGTCCAATGCGGGACCTACAGTCTCTGTCACAGGTGGGGCAGACGGTGGTTGAAGGGGCGGGTGGGTGGGGTGCTTGGGTTGACGTGCGCTCCTTGCGCTGCCTGCGCCTGGCTTCCGCTTGCTCCCGAAGAGACTCGACGTGTTCGGCGCCTTCCCGAATGCTTCTCCTCCACTTTGTGCGGTCTTAGGCCAGGGATTCCCAGGTGTCGGTGGGGATGTTACACTTTCAAGGAGGCTTACAGGAGAAAGCGCGCTGACTGGGCAAGACCCAGGCCACTGGAACTAAGCTGCACATACCAGTGCTGCAAGAGACCAATATAAAAGCAATTTATCCTTGAGAAAAGGGAAACCCAGGATTATTGGTGAGGTGGGGGGGAGAGATCCATACGGTATATGCTTACAGGGACCCCTGCAACACTTACTTTGAATAAAGAAAAAGACTTTCATTTCTATAGCGCCTTTCACGATCACTGGACATTCCAAAACGCTTTACAGCCAATGAAGTACTTTTTAAAGTGTAGTCACTGTTGTAATGTGGGAAACGCAGCAGCCAATTTGCGCACAGCAAGCTCCCACAAAGAGCAATGTGATAATAACCAGATCATCTGTTTTTAGTGATGCTGATTGAGGGACAAATGCTGGTCAGGGCACTGGGGATAACTCCCAATAGTGCCATGGGATCTTTTACGTCCACCTGAGGGGGCAGACAGGACCTCGATTTAACAACTCATCCGAAAGACGGCACCTCAGACGGTGTAGCACTGACTCTGGGTGTGTCAGACTAGATTGTGCTCAAGTCACTGGAGTGGGACTTGAACCCACAACCTTCTGACTCAGGTGCGAGTGCGCTACCAACTGAGCTATGGCTTAAAAAGGCAACAGACTAGCTAGTTTTACATGTCCTGAATCTTAAATCCCCCTCCAATGTCTGTATTTCCCCCAAATGTTTACTGGGTTCCACCACCAATGATCTCCCACCCACTAGTTGCCATTACCTCTGTCCAGCCTCTTCACCTGCCCAATTGGTCAATACGATCAACTCCCAAACATTGGAGCAAAAGGAAAACCAGAACCACTTTGCAGACACAATGCAAAACAGATGTACCTGGTGCCAAGCAGCCAGCTGTCATGCTCCAGTGAAACGCAACAGCAATTTTGCAAGACATGAGAAATGTAGAACGATTACTTTTGACAGCATTCAACCCAGTTCCGTTGCGTGAAGGCAGCCAAAATAGTCATTACACTCTAGGCCCTCTGCATTTTCCTTCAAGCGTCAGCTTGGTTCAGTGAGTGGCAATCGTACCTCGAAGTCAGGGGGCTGTGGGTTCAAGCCCCTCTCCCGGACTACAGCACATAATCTCGGGTTGACACTCCAGTGCAGTTCTGAGGGGGTGCGGCACTGTTTAACTGCGGACCTGTATTTGTAGAACAGGTGGATTTTCAAAGTTCCCATGGCACTATCGGAATAAAAGTAGGGAGTTCTCAGTGTCTGAGCCAAGTTCCACCCCTTAAACCAACACAACCAAAAACAGATTAATTGGTCCTTCATTCAATGCTGGGAACAAAATGGCAGCCACATTTCTCTATACGAAATGGGAAACGCTTTGCAAAGATTGAGACGCACAAAAAAAACTTGCATTTCTGTAGCGCCTTTCACGGTCTCGCAACGTCCCAAAGCGCTTTACAGCCAATGAAGTACTTTTGAAGTGGAGTCACTGTTGTAATGTAGGAGAAACAGCAGCCAATTTGCGCACAGCAAGCTCCCACAAACAGCAATGTGATAATGACCAGATAACTTTTTTTTTAGTGATGTTGATTGAGGGATAAATGTTGGTGAGAACTCCCCTGCTCTTCTTCCAAATAGTGCCATGGGATTTTGTATGTTCACCCGAGGGCAGACGGGCTTAATGTCACATCCGAAAGATGGCACCTCCAACAGTGCAGCACTCCCTCAGAATTGCACTGGAGGGCCAGCCTGGACTTGGTGCGCAAGTCTCTGGAGTGAGAGTTGAACCCACAACTTTGACTCGGAAGCGAGGGCACTACCCACTGAGCCACGACTGACACCGATAGGGAGCTGCATAAATGCAAGCTGTGTTGTCTCTATCCCTGCCTCCCAAGAGTGGCTTGTATTTAATGGGAATAAAAGCTGCACCAAGGACAAGCAGCAGTCCTGCTCAAATGGATTTCTATAGCTCCTGACCAAACGTGAAGCAGATGCAGTGAAGCAATTCTGAAACTGATGACTGGCACTTCATCATACTTCTGCAACTTGAAGCAGCATTCGGAAACAAACATACAAAATGTTGGAAATACACAGCGTTTGAGAGAAAAGATGGGCTAATGTTTTAGATGCATCGGCTCTGAAGCGTTAACCTGCCTTTTCCCGTCAAGACTCGCGAATCTCCCTTGGCATCGCTGACAAGTCAGGATGAAGCAAATGCCCCCGGGAGCGCATTAGCGCCGCTGAAGCGATAGGTGTGGGGGTCTGCAGCCTCTAGTGGTAGAAGTGCACAGCTGCTTTCATGACCGTGTGTCAGGTAATCATAGAATCATACAAGGACACAGCACAGAAGGTAGTTTTATAAGAAAGAAAAAGACTTGCATTTTTACAGCACTTTTCATGATCTCAGGATGTCCCAAAGCACTTTACAGCCAATGAAGTACTTTTTTTTTTTAAATTTTTATAGAAGTTTCATCACTGTTGTAATGTGGGAAACACAGCAGCCAATTTGCGCACAGCAAGCTCCCACAAACAGCAATGTGATAATGACCGGATCATCTGTCTTCTTAGTGATGTTGATTGAGGGATAAATATTGGCCAGGACACCGGGGAGAACTCCCCTGCTCTTCTCCGAAATAGTGCTGTGGGATCTTTTATGTTCACCTGAGACAGCAGACGGGGCCTCGGTTTAGCATCTCATCCGAAAGACGACACCTGACAGTGCAGTGCTCCCTCCGTACTGCACTGCTCCCTCCGTACTGCACTGGAGTGTCCGCTTAGATTTTTGTGCTCAAGTCTCTGGAATGGGACTTGAGCCCACAACCTTCTGACTCAGGCGAGAGAGTGCTAGCCACTGAGACACGGTTGACAGGAAGTTGTTGAATACAGAGTAGGGGCACTGCTCACCACACCAGTATTTGCTTCTCCACAAGGGCAAAAGGTGGGGGGAGAAAAGAAAAATCAAGTCGACAGCAAGTCACTCCAGAGCAGTGAGATTAGGAACATTTGCAGAAGCCTGCCAGCTCCTCAGCAGGATACATAAGGGAACCAATATGGTTTTTTACTTTTTATTAAAAAAAACTTCTGTTAAAAGGAATGCAAATATCTATGTAAATGATCCCCAAATTATTGCCCACCACACAAGTTCGACTTCAGGTGTTTAAAACGCACATTGGGGGACACGTTTTTTACAAATTACTATGCAAAAAAGAGAGGCTGTGGAGCAGCACTTCTGAAAGCTGCCAAGAGTCTCTCTCCAGCTTTCTGACCGCCAGAGGCAAGGCGCAGAGCTACAATGAATATCACCCTCCCCAAATCAAAAAAACACCAATACAGCACAAACAAACTATCCATCCCAGGAAACAGAAGGACAAGTCGAGGAAGAAGCAATTACCCACACAAATAAATCACACAATAGTCCGTCAGCAGGAAACCGTGCAAATACAGCAACGCTCCTTCAATGGATCTGGGCGGTAAGGACAAGGGGAAAAAGAAGTGGCTCTGAGCCAATGAAAATAGGCGTTGAGAGTTGTATACTTCCAACACTCTCGAGGCAGGCTGATGACCGAGCCAACAAAGTTTTAATTCATAATGTTGCTGTAATGTTCAGCCTTGCTATTCTAGTCAAGACCAAAAGAATCTCCCTCTCCTAGATGTTCATTCATTATTATATTTATATTGAAATATAGAGGGCTCGACAGGGTAGATGCTGAGAGGTTGTTGCCCCTGGCTGGAGAGTCTAGAACTAGGGGACATAGTCTCAGGATAAGGGGTCGGCCATTTAGGACTGAGGTGAGGAATTTCTTCACTCAGAGGGCTGTGAATCTTTGGAATTCTCTGCCCTAGAGGGCTGTGGAGGCTCAGTCGTTGAGTAGATTCAAAGGATGAGATTGATAGATCTTTGGACTCTAGGAGATAAGGGGAATCGGGTGCAAAAGTGGATTGAGGTGGAAGATCAGCCATGATCATATTGAATGGCGGAGCAGGCTCGAGGGGCCAGTCTACGCCTGCTCCTAATTCTAGGGTTATAGAAACATAGAAGATAGGAGCAGGAGTAGGCCATTCGGCCCCTCGAGCCTGCTTCGCCATTCGATGAGATCATGAAATAAGATTTTATTTAATTGTTATAAGCAGCTAATGAAGGCAGCAGTGCAGGCAAAGTGGACACCATCTTAATCTTACTGTGATGGTGCAGAGTCACTGCTCAGCTGAAACGAGATGTTGAAGATACATGCAACATGTGAACTGGGTGGGCCAGTGGGTTAGACATTGTTCTTTCCTTCTGTAACTTGGGTTCAAATCCAGGTCCGACTGGTGAAATCAGAAGTCTCGGCTTTTTGGCGGCAAGAAGTTTAAAGCTACCATGTGAAATGAGTTTGGGAGTCTCAATCCACCTTCTGGGTGTGCAGCACAAAACTGTCCCCAATTTGCACTGATCGGCGATCTCTGAAGGTGGCGTCACAGGAATGCTGGTGTGGGAGATGGAAATTTCACACCGGCGCAGGTGAGGGTGCCCTGGAGGCCGAAATGAAGAAGCATTGTTGGGTCAAAGTAGAGGTCAGCATTACGTTGCAGCTAACGTGCCCCTGGCCTGGTCAATGCTCAATGCCAACACTGGGCATCCAAAATGGAAAGTGGTTCCATCCACTCCCTACCAATAACCTCCCTCACCTGGATGAGCACTAAATAATGCATTTAAAAAAGTCATAATACAAGCAATGGAAGCAGCAGCAATATGAACACACCAGAGACAAATTATATCGCTGATTCTCTTGAAGCACCTTGGGATGTTTTACTACGTTACAGGCACGTTATAAATGCAACTGGTGGTTGTCCTGGTTGGGGTAGTTTTTAGATCTGGGCACAGAGCTGCTGCAAAGTGGGATGGGGTGGGAAGGGAGGGGGAAAAGAAGAGAAATCAGAAGAAATAAAGAAAGTTTACATTAGATAGTCATGATGTGGAGATGCCAGTGTTGGACTGGGGTGGACAAATGTGAGAAGTCACACAACACCAGGTTATAGTCCAACAGCTTTATTTGAAATCACAAGCTTTCGGAGCGCTGAATCTGTATGGGTAGAACTGAGAATATCAAGGGGCAGAAAACGTTAGTGGGAGTGGTATATAGACCTCCCGGCAGACTGGAAAACTGCTAATGTAACACCCTTATTTAAAAAGGGCAGTAGACAGAAGGCTGGAAACTATAGACCAGTTAGCCTAACATCTGTGGTAGGTAAAATTTTGGAGTCCATTATTAAGGAGACAGTAACAGGACATTTGGACAATCATAATTTAATAGGACAAAGTCAGCATGGTTTTATGAAGGGGAAGTCATGTTTGACAAATTTGCTGGAGTTCTTTGAGGAAGTAACGTATAGGGTGGATAAAGGGGAACCAGTGGACGTAGTGTATTTAGACTTCCAAAAGGCATTTGACAAGGTGCCACACAAAAGATTATTGCTTAAGATAAAAAATCACGGGATTGGGGGTAACATTCTGGCATGGATAGAGGATTGGCTATCTAACAGAAGGCAGAGAGTTGGGATAAATGGTTCATTCTCAGACTGGCAATCAGTAACTAGTGGTGTTCCGCAGGGGTCAGTGCTGAGTCCCCAACTCTTTACAATCTATATTAACGATTTGGAGGAGGGGACCGAGTGTAACATATCAAAGTTTGCAGATGATACTAAGATGGGGGGGAAAGTAGTGAGTGAGGAGGACATAAAAAACCTGCAAGGGGACATAGACAGGCTAAGTAAGTGGGCAGAGATTTGGCAGATGGAATACAATACTGGAAAGTGTGAGGTTATGCACTTTGGCAGGAAAAATCGTAGAGCAAGTTATTATCTTAATGGCAAGAAACTGGAAAGTACTGTAGTACAAAGGGATCTGGGGGTCCTGGTGCACGAAACTCAAAAGGTTAGTATGCAGGTGCAGCAAGTGATTAAGGCGGCCAATGGAATGTTGGCTTTCATTGCTAGGGGGATAGAATATAAAAATAGGGAGGTATTGCTTCAGTTGTACAAGGTATTGGTGAGATCGCACCTGGAATACTGCGTACAGTTTTGGTGTCCATACTTAAGAAAAGACATGCTTGCTCTCGAGTCAGTACAAAGAAGGTTCACTCGGTTAATCCCGGGGATGAGGGGATGGACATATGAGGAGAGGTTGAGTAGATTGGGACTCTACTCATTGGAGTTCAGAAGAATGAGAGGCGATCTTATTGAAACATATAAGATTGTGAAGGGGTTGGATCGGGTGGATGCGGGGAGGATGTTCCCGATGATGGGTGGAACTAGAACTAGGGGGCATAGTCTTAGAATAAGGGGCTGCTCTTTCAAAACTGAGATGAGGAGGAACTACTTCACTCAGAGGGTGGTAGGTCCATGGAATATGCTGCCCCAAAAAGCTGTAGAAGCTACATCATTACATAATTTTAAAACAGAAATAGAGAGTTTCCTAGAAGTAAAGGGAATTAAGGGTTACGGGGAGCGGACAGGAATTTGGACATGAGTCTAGGTTCGGAGCGGTCATGGCCCTGTGGGTAGCGGAGCAGGCCCAGGGGCCGTGTAGCCTGATCCTGCTCCTATTTCGTGTGTCTAATTCTGTTAGAACCATCTCCTGAATCTGTGATAGTAGATCGGCGGTTAGGATCAGATCAGCCATGATCTTATTGAATGGCGGAGCAGGCTCGAGGGGCCGATTGGCCTACTCCTGCTTCTTATGTTATGATTGATGCGCTATCAATAACTCAAAAGACTGAGATTAAGCGAGTAATTAACAGGCTTTTATTAACAAGAGAATGAAGGTGTGCCTCAAGTGGTCGACCTGTCCAGAATACAGAGGGACTGTGGAGCAGTCACCTTTATACCTGGACTCGTGGGAGGAGCCAGCCGAGACATGTACAGGCATGTACACAGTGGAATACAAACAGTGGTTTACCACATTCACCCCTTGTTTAAAAATGAGTCCGGCGGGGTGAAGTGTATTAAAAGTTAGGGTATTGGAGTCTCTCCGGAGGTCTTGTCTGCCACTGTGATCGACGTGGCAACGGCAGGGGTAGTGAAGCTTCCGGCGTCGAGTCCCGCGTAGGCTGGGGCACTGGTGTGCAGTCCTCGTAGGTGTCGAGCGGGTCGCAGGGCCCAGGCCCGCCGTCTGCTGGGGCTGGATATCGGGTCGTGGGGGGTGGTAGTGGGTTACTGCGGCCCCCGAGGGTGCGAGGTCTCGTATGGAGACTGTGTCCTCCCGCCCGTCCGGGTACGCAATGTAAGCATACTGGGGGTTGGCGTGGAGGAGGTCGACCCTCTCGACCAGGGGGTCCGTTTTATGGGTCCTCACGTGTCTTCTCAGTAGGGCCGGCCCTGGGGACGTCAGCCATGGCGGTAGCGATGTCCCCGATGTGGACTTCCTTGGGAAGACAAACATTTTCTCATGAGGGGTGGCGTTAGTGGCAGTGCAGAGCAGTGACCGAATAGAGTGGAGCGCATCGGGGAGCACATCCTGCCAGCGGGAGGTCGGGAGGCCCCTAGACTTTAAGGCTAGCAGGGCGGCCTTCCAAACTGTCGCATTCTCTCTTTCCACCTGTCCGTTCCCCCGGGGGTTGTAACTGGTGGTCCTGCTTGTGGCAATACCCCTAGCGAGCAGGTACTGACGGAGTTCGTCGCTCATAAACGATGAGCCCCGGTCGCTATGGATATAGCTGGGGAAACCGAACAGGGTGAAGAGGTCGTTCAGACATTTAATGACCGTGGCACTGGTCCTGTCCGGGCAGGGGATGGCGAACAGGAAACAGGAGTACTCATCAATAATGTTGAGGAAGTACACATTGCGGTTGGAGGAGGGGAGAGGCCCTTTAAAATCAACGCTCAGGCGCTCGAAGGGGCGAGTGGCTTTTATCAGGTGAGCCCTGTCTGGTCTATAAAAGTGTGGTTTGCACTCAGCGCAGACTTGGCAGTTCCTGGTCATGGTCCTGACCTCCTCAATGGAGTAAGGCAGGTTGCGGGCCTTGATGAAGTGGAAGAACCTGGTGATCCCCGGGTGGCAGAGGTCATTGTGCAGGGCCCGCAGTCTATCGATCTGCACGCTGGCGCCACGCGATAGAGCATCCGGGGGTTCATTGAGCTTCCCGGGCCGGTACAAGATCTCGTAATTGTAGGTGGAAAGTTCGATTCTCCACCTCAAGATCTTGTCGTTTTTGATTTTGCCCCTCTGCTTGTTGTTAAACATAAAAGCAACTGAACGCTGGTCAGTGAGCAGGGTAAATCGTTTTCCGGCCAGGTAGTGCCTCCAATGACGCACAGCCTCCACAATAGCCTGGGCCTCCTTCTCGACAGCGGAGTGTCTGGTCTCCGGGCCCTGGAGGGTTCGTGAAAAGGCGGCCACGGGTCTCCCCGCCTGATTAAGGGTAGCGGCCAGGGCAAAGTCGGACGCGTCGCTTTCCACCTGGAAGGGGATGGATTCGTCCACTGCGTGCATGGCGGCTTTGACAATGTCTTCCTTGATACGGTGGAAGGCTAAGCGGGCCTCTGCCGTCAAAGGAAAAGAGGTGGACTTGATCAGCGGACGGGCCTTGTTCGCATAGTAGGGGACCCACTGGGCGTAGGAGAAAAACCCTAGGCACCTCTTCAGGGCCTTGAGGCAGTGGGAGTTCCATAAGGGGACGCATCCGGTCGGGGTCGGGACCGATGACTCAGTGTTCCACAACACAGCCAAGGATGGCGAGGCGGGTTGTGCGGAATATGCACTTCTCCTTGTTATACGTACTTCTCCTTGTTATACGTCAGGTTGAGGAGTTTGGCGGTGCAGAGGAATTTTTCGAGGTTTGCGTCATGGTCCTGCAAGTCATGGCCGCAGATGGTCACATTGTCCAGATATGGGAAGGTGGCCTGCAACGCATTTTGATCGACCATCCGGTCCATCTCCCTTTGGAAGACAGAGACCCCGTTGGTGACGCCAAAGGGAACCCTAAGGAAGTGATAGAGGCGGCCGTTTGCCTCAAAGGCAGTATACTGGCGGTCCTCAGGGCGGATAGGGAGCTGGTGGTATGCTGATTTCAGGTCAATGGTCGAGAAGGCGCGGTACTGCACGATCTGGTTGACCATATCAGCTATACGGGGGAGTGGGTAAGCGTCCAGCAGGGTGTAGCGATTTATTGTCTGGCTGTAGTCGATGACCAGGCGCTGCTTCTCGCCGGTCTTAACGACCACAACCTGGGCTCGCCAGGGGCTGGTGCTGCCCTCAATAATCCCCTCCTTCAGGAGCCGCTCCACTTCGGTTTTAATGAAAACCCTGTCCCCGGCACTGTATCGCCTGCTCTTTGTGGCGATGGGCTTACAGTCGGGGGTGAGGTTAGCAAACAGTGGGGGGGGGGGTGACTCTGAGTGTGGAGAGGTTGCACCTGGTGCGCGGCGGGCAATTTGGAAGCTGCTGGCCGGACTGTGAGTGGGGGGAGGGGTCCACCGTACGCCATCGTAACACTTAAGGTGGCACTGAAAATCTAACCCCAGTAGAACGGCAGCGCAGAGGTGGGGCAGGACCAGAAGTTTAAAATTATCATACACAGTCCCGTCTACTACGAGTGTCACCACGCAGTAGCCGCCAACTGGGACTCAGAGGCCATAGAAATCCGCTGGTGCGCAGGCAGGACTGGGAGAGAGCAACACCGCACCGTGTCGGGGTGGATGAAGCTCTCCGTGCTCCCAGAGTCAAAAAGGCAGATTGTTTCGTGACCATTTACCTTAATGTCCATTGTGGACCAGGCCAGCTGGTGCGGTCTCGCTTGGTCCAGCGTAACGGAGGCCAGCGTAGGGGTCGGTGTGTCGCTGCGGGTATCAGATGAGGCGATGTTGGGGGCCTGCTGCGTCCTGGCTGTCGTCCAAGATGGCGGCGTCCATGATCCCCATGTGGCTGGAGGCGTCCAAAATGGCTGCTGTTCCGGTGGTTCGCACATGGCTGGGGAGGCCCAAGATGGCAGCCCGCACGGCCCACACGCGGCGCTGCTGGGGTTCGGGGTGGCTTTGGCCCTGCAGACGCTGGCGTAGTGTCCTTTCTTCCCGCAGCCCGAGCAGATCGCATTTTTCGCCGGGCAGCGCGCTCTGGGGTGTTTGGCCTGGCCACAGAAGTAGCATTTCTGGCCTTGGGGCACTGCTGTCTGGCCTTGGGACACTGCTGCAGTAGTTGGGCCGTTGCTGGGATGTGGCTGGGGTGGCACGGCGCTATGAGACGGCCCTACCGTGTCCCAGGCTGTCGTTCCCCGCGGCGTCCACGGTGCAGAGGAGTAGGCGTCCATGCCCCGGTAGGCTGCGTCCAATGATAGTGCGAGTTCAGAGGCTTTGTTGAGATCAAGGTCACTCTGCTCCAACAGTTGCTGTCGGGTGTAATTGGACCTGTGGCCCGCTACAAAAGCGTCCCGGATAAGTTCCTGTGTACACGACGGCCTTTACATCCTTATAACCACAGGCCAGGCCAAGCACAGACAGTGCCTGAAGGTATTCCTTGGTCGATTCCCCAGGTTGTTGTTTACGACTCCCCAGGAGGTGCCTAGCGTACACCTCGTTCACTGGGCGCGTGTACTGGTCCTTGAGGAGCTTGATAGCATCCGCGTACGAGATCGCGTCCTGGATGACCGAGTACACTCGGTGGTTCACTTTGGAGGTCAGGACATCCAGTTTGTCCTCGTCCGATTTAACCGTTTCAGCGGAGGCGATCAGAAATTTTTCAAAACACCTAAGCCAGTGAGTAAACTTGGTGGATGAGTCCACCTCCCGATGATCTAATCCAGGCATGCTGGTGTGAGGATCTTCTCCATTATAAAATCTTGTTAATAAAATTGATGCGCTATCAATTACTCAAAAGACTGAGATTAAGCGAGTAATTAACAGGCTTTTATTAACAAGAGAATGAAGGTGTGCCTCGAGTGGTCGACCGGTCCAGAATACAGAGGGACTGTGGAGCAGTCACCTTTATACCTGGACTCGTGGGAGGAGTCAGCCGAGACATGTACAGGCATGTACACAGTGGAATACAAACAGTGGTTTACCACAATGTTCCAAACAGTAATACGGAGGTTGGGGATGGCATTAAATGGGAAATTAGAGATGCGTGCAATAAGGGCACAGCAGTCATCATGGGTGACTTTAATTTACATATAGATTGGGCTAACCAAATTAGTAAAAATACTGTGGAGGAGGAATTCCTAGAATGTTTACGGGATGGTTTTCTGGAACAATATGTCGAGGAACCAACCAGAGATCAGGCCATCTTAGACTGGGTATTATGTAATGAGAGAGGATTAATTAGCAATCTTGTTGTACGAGGCCCCTTGGGTCAGAGCGATCATAATATGATAGAATTCTTCATTAGGATGGAGAGTGAAGCAGTTGACTCGGAGACTAGGGTCCTGAATTTAAATAAAGGAAACTACGATGGTATGAGGCGCGAATTGGGTAGGATTGATTGGGGAATGTCACTCAAAGGGTTGACGGTGGATAGGCAATGGCAAACATTCAAAGACCGCATGGATGAACTACAGAAGTTGTTCATCCCAGTTGGGGATAAGAATAAAACAAAAAGGGTGGCTAACAAGGGAAATTAGGGATAGCATAAGATCCAAGGAGAGGGCATATAAATTGGCCAGAAAAAGCAGTAACCCTGAGGATTGGGAGTTTAGGATTCAACAAAGGAGGACAAAGGGATTAATTAAGAAGGGGAAAATAGAATATGAAAGTAAGCTTGCAGGGAACATAAAAACTGACTAAGAGCTTTTATAGATATGTGAAGAGAAAAAGATTAGTGAAATCAAGTGTAGGTCCCTTGCAGTCAGAAGCAGGCAAAGTTATAATGGGGAACAAAGAAATGGCAGACCAATTAAATGCACATTTTGGTTCTGTCTTCAGAAAGGAGGACACAAATAACCTCCCAGAGATGTTGGAGAGCATAGGGTCTAATGAGAGGGAGGAACTGAAAGAAATCAGTATTTGTAGGGAAATGGTGTTGGGGAAATTGATGGGATTGAAGGCCGATAAATCCCCAGGGCCTGATAATCTACATCCTAGGGTACTTAAGGAAGTGGCCCTAGAAATAGTAGATGCATTGCTGATCATCTTCCAAAATTCGCTGGAATCTGGAACTGTACCCATGGATTGGAGGGTAGCTAATGTTACCCCACTATTCAAAAAGGGTGGTAGAGAGAAAGCGGGGAATTACAGACCGGTAAGCCTGACATCGGTAGTGGGGAAAATGCTAGAGTCCATTATAAAGGATGTAATAGCTGAGCACTTGGAAAACAGTGACAGGATCGGACAAAGTCAACATGGATTTACAAAAGGTAAATCGTGCTTGACTAATCTGGAATTTTTTGAGGATGTAACTGGGAAAATAGGTAAGGGAGAACCAGTAGATGTGGTGTATTTGGACTTTCAAAAGGCTTTCGATAAGGTCCCGCATAAGAGATTAGCATGTAAAGTTAAGGCACATGGGATTGGGGGTAAGGTATTGACTTGGATAGAAAACTGGTTGGCGGACAGAAAGCAGAGAGTAGGAATTAACGGGTCTTTTTCCGAGTGGCAGGCAGTGACTAGTGGGGTACCGCAGGGATTCACAACATACATTAATGATCTAGATAAGGGAACTAGATGTAATATCTCCAAGTTTGCAAACGACACAAAGCTGGGTGGGCGTGTGTGCTGCGAGGAGGATACCAAGAAACTCCAGGATGATTTGGACAGGTTGGGTGATTGGGCAGGAGCATGGCAGATGCAATATAACGTGGATAAATGCGAGGTTATCCACTTTGGTGTCAAAAACAGAAAGGCAGACTATTATCTGAATGGCAATAGATTGGGAGAAGGGGAAGTGCAACAAGACCTGGGTGTCCTTGTGCACCAGTCGCTGAAGGTAAGCATGCAGGTGCAGCAGGCGGTGAAGGAGGCAAATGGTATGTTGGCCTTCATAGCAAAAGGGTTTGAGTACAGGAGCAAGGATGTCCTGCTGCAGTTGTACAGGGACTTGGTGAGACCACACCTTGAGTACTGTGTGCAGTTTTGGTCACCTTATCTGAGGAAGGATGTTCTTGCCATGGAAGGAGTTCAGCGAAGATTCACAAGGCTGATCCCTGGGATGGCAGGAATGACGTATGAGGAGAGATTGGGTCGATTGGGCTTATACTCGCTGGAGTTTAGAAGAATGAGAGGGGATCTCATCGAAACTTATAAAATTCTGACAGGTCTGGACAAACTAGATGCAGGTAGAATGTTCCCGATGGTCGGAGAGTTCAGAACCAGGGGTCATAGTCTAAGGATAAGGGTTAAGCCATTTAGGACAGAGATGAGGAAGAATTTCTTCACCCAGAGAGTGGTGAACCTGTGGAATTCTCTACCACAGAAGGCGTTGAGGCCAAGTCTTTAAATATATTCAAGAAGGAGTTAGATATATTTCTTAGATCTAAAGGTATCAAGGGATATGGGGAGAAGGCAGGTACGGGGTACTGAATTTGGATGATCAGCCATGATCTCATCAAATGGCAGAGCAGGCTCGAGGGGCCGAATGGCCTACTCCTGCTCCTATCTTCTATGTTTCTATGTATGTTTCCAGCATGCGCTTGACTCTACTCTACTGTGCGTCCCTTATCCCTGAACGCAGGGACACTTCACACTGGAACTTTCTTCCTGAACCCTTCTGCTTTGCTACGCCTCTCCCCATTTCAAAATCCTCCTCAAAAAGCCATTTCTCAGAACGCTCACTTCGCCCACTTCCTGCTCAGTGCTCTCAAGAGTCCCGTGATAGGCACTGTACAATAGCAAGTTGCTGTGTACAGCTAACATTCAATGCACAATTATACCGAGTTAGCTGATCTTAGCCAAGAGCTAGCATTGCATTTATCTTCGGAACCACAGGATTAGGAAAGGGGGGGGGGGGGGGGGGGGGGGAAATGAAAGAGGACTCTTGGTGACTATCCATCGAGTTCCCAGCAGGAAGCACACAAGCTCCAGCACGGCTGTGATGGCTTCCTCCACCCCCAACACTCACTGCCCAGGCTCTCTCACACATGGACAAGTTTTTTTGTTTTAATTCATTCTCGGAATGTAGGCGTTGCTGGCCAGGGCAATATTTATTGCCCAATCTCTAAGAGCTCTGGAAGGAAGTGGTTTGATACAACTGAGCGGCTTGCTATGTAAAGGCCAATGTTTCCTTTAAGCTGCACAGCGGTCTGGAGGTCCCGCGCAGGCCGGTCACTGGCTTTTGAATTGAAAAACCGCACGTGCGGGAATTTGAAAGGGCCACGCATCCCGTTAAAGGGGCTGCGCATCCAAAAAGAAATTATAGGGAACATTGGTGAGGACGGCAGGTTTCCGTCCCTAAAGGGCATCAGTGATATTGTGATGGCGCCGATGAAGATGGCTGCCGTCCTTGCGGGCTCCGTGCGTACCAGCAGCTAAGTGTCCCTTGCTGCATGGTGCGCTCGGCTCGTTAAGGAAAAAGCATTTCACTGACTGGATTTCACTTCTTGTATTTGGTTATGTGACAAATAAAATTGAAATTGAATTGAACCAGTTGGGTTTTTACAACAATCCGACAGCCTCACGGTCACTTGTACTGATCACAGATTTTTATTTCCAGAATTTAAAAAAAAAAATGTTTTAACTGAATTAAAATTTGAAGTGTCATAACCTACAAGGCTAAGGGACCAAGAGCTAGAAAGTGAGATTAGGCTGGAAAGCTCTTTCTTGGCCAGCACAGACAAGATGGGTTGAATGGCCTCCTTCTGTACCGTAAATTTGTATTTTTCTATCTATGAAACTCTCAAACTGCCCTCGTGGCTTTGAGCTCACTTTCTCTGGATTATTCATCCAGGCCTCTGAAATACTAGTCCAGTAACATAACCACATCACTACCGTGTCCTGGAGGGGTATTACAGGGCTGCTTTTTATGTATCCATATCTTAAGTCAGTGCACAGGGAGAAAATCAATTAGGTTGTAAAGTAAAATGTGTTTCGAGCAGCATGGCAGCTCCCTCTGAAAATAACTACTAGCATTGTACAAGTAGCATAGAAGCCGCACAAAGCGCACTGGCAGATGTAAAACGAATCAAAACCCCGTTCGCTGGTTCCCTTGGATACTAAAACCCTCCTGCAGTAAGCGACAGGTTAACACTGTCGAGTACAAATAATAAACCCTTGTCGAGGAGTTCAAACCTCATCATCAATTGACCAAATCTGCAGCCAGATTTCAAAGTGCGTATCATATCCGTTTCCTTTACCTAAACTTTCAGTCAACAGGGCTGAAAGATCAGGAAATGTGTTAACCAATTTTAAAATAAAGTAATCGGGGCTACCAGAGATAGCAAGCAAAATTTCCCAGGAGTTCAGAATCAGACTTTACAGAATACACACACACACAAACCAATGTTATACTTCCACAATACACAGACACACAAGCTGTGATATTCCCCTGTAATACCCAATGAAAGTCCTGCATCGTTGCTGTCCAAGTAACACGGTACACTATCACTTCTGTGCAAGTCTCGTGAGCCAATAGCAGGACTCGGACTTTCATCCACGCGTCATTGTTGGATGTTGACACACCCACCAGCAACGCAAAAATGGAGAAATCTTTAACATGACGTTTGTGTATATGACACAAGAGCACATGCTACACAGAGCAGTAACGTCTTGTGAAAGAGGTGACGTCGATAAGACGTTGAAACTGAAGATACGCTACACGTCAGGTGGACGTAAAAGTTCCCATGGCACTATTGGAAGAGTTCTCCCCGGTGTCCTGGCCAACATTGAACCCTCAACCAACTCCTAAAAACAGATGATCTGGTCATGATCACATTGCGGCTTGTGGGAGCTTGCTGTGCGCAATTTGGCTGCCGCGTTTCCTACACTACAACAGTGACGACACTTCAAAAAAGTACTTCATTGGCTGTAAATGCTTTGGGAGGTCCCGAAAAGTGCTACAGAAATGCAAGTATTTTCTTTCGCGTGTCTCAATCTTTGCAAAGCGCTTCCCATGTTATATAGATATGGCAGCCCTTTTGTACCCAGCATTGAACAAAGGACCAACTAAGAGGTCTTTTGGCGGTGTTGGTTCAAGGGGTGGAATGAGGTTGTGAAAGGCGCTGTAGAAATGAAAGTTTTTTTTTTCCCCAACTCAAAGTATTACAACTGCACGGCATTGTGCATTGAAACCCCCCACTCCTCGGTTGTGCCAGAGCCCAGCACAATCCCAGCCATCAGTCACTCTGAAATTGAAGACCTGACTGATTTTCCCCAACAGTCATCGAGTAAACATGCAAGTTTGGTGCTGAGCGGAGTCGAGCACATCAGAAATGTCCAGGTTCAACTGTCAGTTAGCCTGGAGTTGGATAATCACAAGTCAGGGTGGGCGTAGGGAGCGACTACAATTGACCACAGCTGCTGGACTCTAGGGGGGGTGGAAAAAGAGCAGTTGGCTGGGAGGGGGAAAAGAGAGGGTGGGTTTTAGGGTCCCAATTATAATTGAATGGAAAGTGGCCCTGTGTGGAAAGCACACAGACAAGATCAGAGAGAGGTTGTGATGCCCCCATAATCAAATATCTGTCCAACAAAAGTCTGCTTGGGTTTACATATGAAAAATGCAATGAGAAATTAGAAGACACCCAGTGGCCATTGATCTGTATCCCCGCATCATAGAAACACAGAAATCATAGAAATTTGCAGTATAGGAGGAGGCCATTCGGCCCATTGCGTCCGTGCCGGCCAAAATAGAGCTCTCCAGCCTAATCCCACTTTCCAGCTTTTGGTCCGTAGCCCTGCAGGTTGCGGCACTTCAAGCGCATATCCAAGTACTTTTTAAATGTGATGAGTGTTTCTGCCTCAATCACTCTTTCAGGCAGTGAGTTCCAGACCCCCACCACCCTCTGGGTGAAAAAAGTTCTCAACTCCCCTCTCAACCTCCGATTAGTTTAAATCTATGCCCCCTGGTTATTGACCTAAGGGAAATAGGTCCTTCCTATCCACTATCTCGGCCCCTCAATTTTATACACCTCAATTAGGTCTCCCCTCAACCTCCTCTGTTCCAAAGAAAAAACCCCAGCCTAGCCAATCTTTCCTCATAGCTAAAATTCTCCAGTCCTGACATCCTCGTAAATCTCCTCTGTACCCTCTCTGGTGCAATCACATCTTTCCTGTAATGTGGTGACCAGAACTGTACACAGTACTCTAGCTGAGGCCTAACTAGTGTTTTATACAGTTCAAGCATAACCTCCCTGCTCTTATATTCTATGCCTCGGCTAATAAAGGAAATATCCCGTTTGCCTTCCCACATGACTGAACACATTTAGAAGACGAGACAAAAATTCAGGAGCAAACAAAAAGCCTGGGCTTGACAGTAACGTGAGCAAAAAAAAAAGCCTGGGCTTGACAGTAATGTTAGCAAAATGGGGTACAATAGTGTAGGGGTGATGTCACTAGACTAGCAATATAGATGTCTGGACTAATAATCCCAGAGAACGTGAGCGTTCAAATCCTGTAGGTTAGTTTAAGAATTTGAATTCAGCTTTTAAAAAATCTGGAAATAAAAAGGCTGCTCTCAGTAAAGGTGACCATGAAGCTGTCGGATTGTCATAAAAACCCAACTGGTTCACTAACGCCCTTTAGGGAAGGAAACCTTACCCGGGCTGGGCTATATGTGGCTCCTGTGCCATACTGGTGGGCTGCCTTCTTGAAGTGGTTTTGTAAAACTGCATGGCTTGCTCAGCCACTTTAAAGGGTGACAAGAGTCAATCACACAATGTCAACCAGAGTTTTGGATAGGCCAGACTGTGCAGGTTGCAGGAGATTCCCTTTCCTGAAAGAAATGAACAAATCAATTGCACTTTTCCAGATATTTAGCAAGTTTCATAGCGACGGACCACCAGATTTATTGAATTTGATTTTACAAATCAGCCATCGTGGGATCTGAACCCATGAACTGGATGACGAGTCAAGCACCATAATCACTACACGACCATACTCGTCGCTGCTGGCTTAACCGAGTTCACAAAGACACGCAGCGCCTTTCACCACCTCAGGACGTCCCAAAGCGCTTTACAGCCAATGAAGTACTTTTGAAATGTAGTCAAAGTGGTAATGTAGGAAAAACGGCATCCAATTTGCACACAGCAAGCTCCCACAAACAGCAATGTGATAATGACCAGATAATCATTTTTGGTATGTTAAATATTGGCCAGGATACTGGGGATAATTCTCCTGCTGTTCTTTGATCTTTGGGGTCTTTTACGTCCACCTACAGCAGGTAAACAGCTCATATTTATCTAGTACTAGCTGGGGGGACCCGGCGTTGCCAAGGCTTTTTTGTAAAACTGCAGTTTACAGGGCCGCACGGTTGACGGCTGGCCGCTGCCCCGCTCTGTGTCTCGGGCCGAGCAGTTGTCAGGCCCGGCCCGAGTGACCCCCAACTCACCTCCCGCTCCGGCGGGCCGCCACAGCTGCCCCGCTCGCTGTTGAGTAAAAGCAGTGAAAAAAATGGCGGCTACGTTTCGGGAGGCTGCAGGATTAGGTCCCGCCCACACACTGAATGAAACGCCCCCCCGTGACGCACCGATTGGTCAACCATCAGGTCACTGAACTGTAGGATTGGTCAACCATCACGTCACTCAATGCTAATGAGCGGTACGATTGGTCAACCGCTAATGAGCGGATTTTTGAACGTTTTTTGTATACTGTGCAAACAATTTTTGTCTGACCAAAAAGTAAATACGCCTATGAGACTCCCCTAATCATAAGCTTTCTTTTGATATAACATATGTGTAGGTACACTCTATAACTTTTGAGTGTATAGCGGACAGACAGACATACATACAGACGGATCCTTTTATTTATGATTTTTCCTGTTGCAAAGATGTCTCAGAATACTTACAGCACAGAACAGGGGGGGGAAAAATGGACACTAAGCGGGAGGTCCGAACAGGTAGATGGAATTAAGGGATGGAGCCGAAAGTGTTGCAGGAAAAAGTTTTGAGCACATTAATTTGAAGCAGGAAGAGGTGATGAGGCGGAAGGCTTTAGGGATGGAGTTCCAGAGGGCAGGGTGCGGCAGGCCGAAGAGCAAAACCAACTAGTGGAGCATAGAGGACAGGAAATGAGAAGGGGCAGTGTCAGAGGAGGGAAGGGCACGAGCAGGGATGGAAGCAAGGCCACTGATGCAACGAAACTTTGTTTGTATTCACAAGTTTACACAGAATGATGTCGAATTTTACAACACAGAAACAGGCCATTCGGCCCAACACGTCCATGCCTCACATGAGCCTCCTCCCACCTTATTTCATCTCACCCTATCAGCATATCCTTCTACAGTACTGTATTCCTTTTTCCCTCATGTACTTATCTAGCTTCCCCTTAAATGCCACTATGCTATTTGCCTCAACCACTCCCGGTGGTAGCAAGTCCCACGTTCTCACCACTCCCTGGGTAAAGAAAGTTGAGGGGTGATCTAACAGAGATGTTTAAAATGATTAAGGGATTAGATAGGGTAGATACAAAGACACTCACTATTTCCTATGGTTTGGGGGGTGGGAGGGGGGCGGAGTCCAGAACAAGGGATATAACATTAAAATTAGAGCTGGGCCGTTCGAGGTGCTGTCAGGAGGCACTAGTGGAAATCTGGAAAACTCCCCCCCAAAAGGCTGTTGAGGCTGGGGGTCAACTGCAAATTTCAAAACAGAGATCGATAGATTTTTGTTAGGTCAGCGTACCAAGGAAGATGGAGCAAAGGCGGGTAACTGGAGTCGAAGCCATGATCTAACAGAAATGGCGGAACGGGCTTGAGGGGCTGGATGGGATACTCCTGTTCCTATGCTCCTAAAGATGAAGATTTTGTCATTTATCTGAAGGAGCACAAGCAGACAGATAAGAACCAGGATAACGTATGTGGATGCAGAGAACATTGGTGCGGAGCTTCAAGCAAGTACTCTGTAATCGTATCGAGCACAGTAATGAAGACTGCAACAGTAACTCTCGAGGTCACAGGGAGAGACTTTGATTCAACATCACCAGGCTAGGCCGAGTATTTTGATGTGTTCAGCATGCACAAAGCAGAACGTAAAGTTCCATTCCACAACACAGTCAACTCCTGAAGCTCAATAGTAATCCAGAGGCCTGGACTATTGATCCAGAGACAAGAGTTCAAATCCCACCACGGCAGCTGGGGAATTTAAATTCAGTTAATTAAATAAATCTGGAATAAAAATCGACTATCAGTAATGGTGACCATGAAACTACCGGATTGTTGTAAAAACCCAACTGGTTCACTCATGTCCTTTAGGGAAGGAAATCTGCCGTCCTTACCCGGTCTGGCCTATATGTGACTCCAGACCCACAGCAATGCGGTTGACTTTTAACTGCCCTCTGAAATGGCCCAGCAAGACACTCAGTTGTACCAACCCGCTACAAAGAAGTATAACAGCACTGTGGGAGCACCTTCACCACACAAACTGCAGCGGTTCAAGGTGGAGGCTCACCACCACCTTCTCAAGGGCCATTAGGAATGGACAATAAATGTTGGACATGCTAGCAACACCCACATCCCAGGGACAAATAAAAATCCCTACAAAACCATCACAAATGTTAAAAAATAAAACCAACAATGTCGCAAGAGTGAACAATTTACCGCCCGACACTATACAACCTGTTTCGCTTTGAGAGTGAGCAAGGATTGGCAATTTATTGCTTCCACTTCTGACATGATTGATCTCTATTCAAGAGATGCAGTTTCTTGTACAGGGCAAGATTAAAGGAAACATTACCAGATGTAATTCGTACCAAAAGTAATTACCTCGAAGGAAGTGAGTTATTGATTTTCCTTCCAAACCATTGATGGGACACATGATATCCATCAATACTTTCCCGCAACCCACATCCCTTAGCTACATTACCAAGATTCAAAACTGAGCCATCAGTCTGTCATACCTCTTCCGTTGGAAGCAGCTCAACAATTGCCCCAAGTTCATTTTATTCCTCTTCCTCCCAATTCTGTCCCTTTTACACTCTTGCACCACTCCTGGAAGCGGTAGCACATCCTTGGGTGCAGGCAGCCCCAGCTCCAGTATTTCACTCGGGTGGCGATTTTTTTTTTTTTTTTTTTTTTTTTTTTTTATAAATATACCAGAGCCAAGGCTGGATGTCTGCAGGCTAAGCAACTGGGGAGGGCATCACAACCGATATAAATTCAGTCCCCACCAGCTATCCATATACGTGGCTTTCACAAAAGCCATCAGCAGATAGTGACCGGGAGCAGGAAGCCTGGGTGATTTTTCTTCTGGCCCAATAATAGAGGCCACTTTGTCCTGCTCCTTCCCCCTCTGCTGAAGCTAGGCAATTCAACCCAGACGTGAATCAAAACCCCCGGGCTCAGTGCCACACCATATGCAATATGTATTTCTGTTTAAAACTATTTCTTCAAACCACTTTCTTCACTCAATCTCTTATTACTGCAATGTAATGTGTTTGGAATTGCTAAACAGTCTTGCACTGCAAAGCTCCATGCACTGTTAACAACAACTTGTATTTATAGAACGCCTTCAACGTAGTAAAACATCCCACGGCCCTGCACAGGAGTGTTATAAAACAAAATTTGACACCGAGCCACATATGGAGATATTGGGACAAAAGCTTAGGCCAAAAGCTTGGTCAAATCGGTAGGTTTTAAGGAGCGTCTTAAAGGAGAGAGGCGGAGAGGTTTAGGGAGGGAATTCCAGAGCTTAGGGCCCAGGCAGCTGAAGGCACGGCCGCCAATGGAGGAACGATTAAAATCAGGGATAGTCAAGAGGCCAGAATGAGAAGAGCGCAGAGATCGCGGAGGGTTGTAGGGCTAGAGGAGATTACAGAGATAGGGAGGGGCGAGGCCATGGAAGGATCTGAAAACAAGGATGAGAATTTTTTTTAATCGAGGCACGGCTTAACCGGGAGCCGAAGTAGGTCAGCAAGCACAGGGGTGATGGGTGAACGCAACGGTGCAAGTTGGGACACGGGCAGCCGATGTTATAACAGTTGCACTTACTCCTGACCATTCCTACTTACTCATTGCGATAGGACTTCTCTTTTCTTCACCCCTTTTGGTTTCAACTAGTAAATATGGAGTTGAACAGTTCTTTAAAGGAGGTCCATATTCTTTTCTTGTTTTAAGGGGGAGGGGAAATGTACTTCGACCTGATTAGAACAACCCCTTAAATCCAGCAAATTCTATCCTCACGTCAAGCAGATTGTGTCAAGTGTGTGCGTAATATATAAATGGAGAAAGCGAGAGCTCCCTTTAATTTCTTTTTTTGGGTGTGTGGCCCCTTTCACAGGCTGCGCAACCCATTCAAATTTCCACGCATATGCGGTTTTTCCATTCAAAACTGGTGACCGGCCTGCGCAGGACCTCCAGACCGCTGCGCGGCCGCTCAGTTTAACGGGAACATTGGTCACCAGCGGCAAAACGGGTTCAGTGCCCTCATTCTGTCCAAAGTTCAAAACCACAGCCCTGGCAAAGGGGTGCCAGGAGTCTTTACGCTGGCTATCAGTGAATGTTAGCAGAAAAACAACCAACAATTAAAACAGGCATCACTGCCCAAGCTCGGAATACTGTAATCTAACCCCACGGGCACAGGATGGCTGCCGTGCCAAGTGGGAAAATGTCACATGCTGGCCCAGTACAGCACACTCCTGCGGCTGGGACTCGAGCAGATTGATGGGGCAATGTAGAGGAAGATTTGCTCTACAGCCTACCAGAGTGTGCCCGACAAAGACAATTACATCTGCAGTTTCAGTTAAAAAGCTTTACAGAGGGAAAATATATCGCACGTTCTGGTACTAAGGCACCAAGACTCGATTCGTCCAAGGTTCATTGCCGATTTGTGCTGACCATGTCAGCGGTAGGAGTGGTACAATCGGCCTGGGTAGCCCTTTCCCAGTGACATCTTATGGAAGTGCTCGAGTAGATATTTTGTGAGGTGGATTAGACAATTGTGAAAGTCTCAACCCCCCACGTTTCTTTCCACCCCCTCAAGTATCATCCTAGTGAATTGTCACTGAATTTTCTCCCAGGTTAATACAGGAAACTTTGGTTTATCCGGAAGTTGTATGTCCGGAATACTCGATCTAACGGCAAAAAATCAGGAGCCGTTTTCTGTAAGTTTTTTTTAGATCTCGTTCTTTTGTTTCCCCCCAGTCAGGCACTGCAAGGTCTGTAGCTATAGCAACAGCTTCAGCTAGAGACGCTTGCAGCTGCAGCCGACTCTTTAGAGGCTGTTGCTAAGCAACAGTGTTTGTCGTCAGATACAGAGATGAAAACCTCCGTACGCTTCAACATTAACTTTGTATGTCTGGCAGTTTTGATAGATCGGCAACACGCCAGTCCCGTCGGTGCCGGATATCACAAAGTTTCCTGTACACCCTTAAGATGGGGCACCCAAAGCTAAACAATATTTCAAATGAAGTATGACCAGCTCGCTGTGCGGTTGCAGTGACATTTTCTTGCTTTTATTATAGAATATCAAAAAAGGATGAAGCCCAGCATCCCATTAGTCTTTGCCTCCAGCGCAACAACTCCACCCCCCCCCCCCCAAAGCCGGTGCCTCCAGCCCAACAACTCCACCCCCCACCCCCCACCCCCCGGTGCCTCCAGCCCAACAACTCCACCACCACCCCCCCCCAAACCCGGTGCCTCCAGCCCAACCTCCCCACCCCAGAGATCTCTGCGTTCCTCCAATTCTGGCCTCTTGTGCATCCCCTCACTTCCTTTGCCCCATCATTGATGGCTGTGCCTTCAGCCGTCTAGGTAAGTATAGTGTTCTCTCTTCTCTTTAGCTCCCCTCTTCCTCCCCGTCTACAATTTCAGGAAGAATTAACTATCATCCTGTCTTGTTTCTATTTATTCGAACATTTCCCCCCACCAGTGACGGGCCTGGAACGCCCCAGTAATTCAGCCACCGAACACGATGGGGCTCAAAGTACAACTGTCCAGACACAGTCCAAGTTTCAAAGGCCACAATCTATAAATGTCGCTGCTGGGTGTTTATCGGAGATCAAATGGGTGCCGTACAGCTGCTGTTATATTGGGTTAAGCGCCGTGCTAGTGCTGTCAGCACCTGGGCATCCTACAGCAAAGTCAGAGTAAAGGTGCCGAATTCGACCTCTGATGCTGCTGCCAGCTAGGAGAGCCCCACGGGCACGAACACAGCAACAGAGGTGCAGCCCCGGGACGTCCTTGCACCGCCTCGATTTTGCCATACGCAGATCAGCATCCCATCTCTGACGGCACTACAGCGACACGGGGAGCACCACGTAGTTCATGGTGCAATGCCGCGGGGACTGGGCTGCCTTTGCGGCTGATTTCGCGAAAAATGAAATCAGTGCTGTCACTGCAATTTCAGCAAAGCACAACAGTGGTTGTGTGAAACTTTCGTACCATGGAACATTAGGAAGAGGAGGCCATTCAGCCCCTCGAGCCTGTTCTGCCATTCAATTGGATGATGGCTGTATCTGTATCTTAACTCCATCTACCTGCCTAAACCCTTAGCTAACAAAAATCTATCAACCTCAGTTTTGAAATGTTCAATTGACCCCCCAGCCTCAACAGCTTTTTTTGGGGGGGGGGAGTTCCAGATTTCCACTACCCTTTGTGTGAAGTGTTTCCTAACATCACCCACTTCCATTTGAAAACACGACGCAGTACAATTATATATTCTGCCCTTCCAAGATAATGGCCCGGAATTTGCGGCCAGCAGCGAAGCAAAGGCGCTCGCTGCAGACCCCGAGAACGCTCCGTACAGGGATCTCCCAGTGTCCAGAACTATGGGTTTTCCGACCTTGAATTGAATTCAACATAGAAACATAGAAGATAGGAGCAGGAGTCGGCCATTCAGCCCCTCGAGCCTGCTCCGCCATTCAATGAGATCATGGCTGATCATCCAAACTCAGTACCCTGTCCCTGCCTTCTCCCCATATCCCTTGATCCCTTTAGCCTCAAGAAATATATCCAATTCTTTCTTGAATATATTTAATGAACTGGCCTCCACCGCCCTCTGTGGTTAATAGGGATCCCCTTGTGTGAACTGCTGTGATGTCAATAGGCTGTCTAAGCAGCCAATCAAAAGGCAGAATTCTCAGAGTGAACAAGGAAATGAGCACGCTCTTAAAATTCTAACTTTTTTAAATAGTTAGCGAGTCTCTAGAGGTAACAGCCTGTCTAGCGGTGGTTTCCCAGAGATTGACGATTAAATATCCCAACTTGGGGGCAGTTTTGGGCTTTGGGTCCACACGGACTTGTAACTGGGTTGAGACTGACCCAACTTGCTTTCCCCTAGAAGTCAGACAGCAGGAGGGAGAGAAGACTTCAGTAAGTAAATTACCTTGCGATAACTGTTCCAAATATCTCACACACAGACCCTCTGCCTATTTAGAATTACACAGATTCTAAAAACCCAGTGGAGCCAGACACAGGAACAAATAGGTTATTCAGCCCCTCGAGCCTGTTCCACCATTCAATGAGATCACGGCAGACCCTTACTACAAGACACAGACAGCATGAAAGAAAAGACAGAATGAAAGAAAGACAAAGGACAGAATGAAATTGCATTTCTCCAGCGTCTTTCACCACCTCAGGACGTCCCAAAGCGCTTCACAGCCAATGAAGTACTTTCTGAAGTGTAGTCACTGTTGTAGGAAACACAGCAGCCAATTTGCACATAGCAAGCTCCCATAAACAGCAATGTGATAATGACCAAATCAGCTGTTTTAGTGAATGTTGGTTGAGGGATAAATATTGGCCCAGGACCACAGGGAAAACGCCCCTGCTCTTCGAAATAGTGCCATGGGATCTTTCATGTACACCTGAGCATGCAGACAGGGCCTCAGTTTAGCATCTCATATGAAAAACAGCACCTCCGACAGTGTAGCACCCTCTCAGTACTGCACTGGAGTGTCAGCCTGGATCTTGTGCTTAAGCATACTTGAACCTACGTCCTCCTGATTCAGAGGCGAGAGTGCTACACACTGAGTCACGGCTGGGTACTCGGGTACTTCGAGTGGAATGGTTTCACACACACTCTTAGATTTGCTGGAGGTTAATCTTCTTCCTCCTTCTTAAGCAGTCCCTCTGAACCGAGGATGACTTGCTTCCACATTAAAAATGAGTTCTCAGGTGACTGCTGAGTCCAATGCGGGACCTACAGTCTCTGTCACAGGTGGGGCAGACGGTGGTTGAAGGGGCGGGTGGATGGGGTGCTTGGGTTGACATGCGCTCCTTCCGCTTGCTCCCGAAGAGACTCGAGGTATTCGGCACCTTCCCAGATGCTTCTCCTCCACTTTGTGCGGTTTTGGGCCAGGGATTCCAGGTGTCAGTGGGGATATTGCACTTTTTCCAAGGAGGCTTTGAGGGTGTCCTTGAAGCGTTTCCTCTGCCCACCTGGGGCTCTCTTGCCGTGCCGGAGCTCCGAGTAGAGTGCTTGTTTTGGGAGTCTCGTATTGGGCATGCGGACAATGTGACCCGTCCATCGGAGCTGATTGAGCGTGGTCAAAGCTTCGATGCTGGGGATGTTGGCCTGAGCAAGAACACGGACGTTGGTGCGCCTATCCTGCCAATGGATTTGCAAGATCTTGCGGAAGCAGCGTTGGTGGTACCTCTGTGCTTTGAGGTGCCTGCTGTACATGGTCCATGTCTGAGGCATACAGCAGGGCAGGTATTACTACTGTTCTGTAGACCACGAGCTTGGTGCTGGGTTTGAGGTCCTGGTCTTCAAAACACTCTCTTCCTCAGGCGACCGAAGGCTCCACTGGCACACTGAAGGTGGTGTTGGACTTTTGTCATCGACGTCTGCCCTTGTTGACAATAGGCTCCCGAGGTATGGAAAGTGGTCCATGTTGTCCAAGGCCTTGTCATGGATTTTGATAATCGGGCGGCAGTACTGTGTGGCAGGGACAGGTTGGTAGAGGACCTTTGTCTTACGGATGTTTAGTGTAAGGTCCATGCTCTTGTACGCTTCGGTGAAGGTGTTAACTATGGTTTGGAGTTCGACCTCCGACTGAGCCCAGAGGCAAGCGTCATCTGCATACTGTAATTCGACGACAGAGGAAGAGATGACCTTGGATCTGGACTGAAGGCGACGGAGGTTGAACAGTTTCCCATTTGTTCTGTAAATTAGCTCCACTCCAGCAGGGAGCTTACTGAGGGCGAGAGGGGGCATTGCCACAAGGAAGATCGAGAAGAGCATTGGTGCGATGACACAGGCTTGCTTGACCCCGGTTCGTACGTGAATTGGGTCTGTGGTGGAACCATTGGTCAGGATCTCGGCTTGCATGTCGTCGTGAAGCAGGCAGAGGATGATGACAAACTTTTGAGGGCAGCCGAATTGAAGGAGGGCACTCCATAATCCCTCACGGTTGAGTGTCAAAGGCCTTGGACCATGTACAGTGGTTGGTGCTGTTCCCTGCATTTCTCTTGTAATTGGCGCGCGAAGATCCATGTCCATTGTGCCCCAATCTAGCAAGATAAACGTGGGAGATAAACTGATGCTACCACACTTCAATGTCACACCATCCGACATCATTACAAGTAGTGCTACCTCTCACTCCAGTTAAGCGGTGCTAAAGTTAGACTGGAAGCACCACACACCTGGCTTGAGGCCAGAATGCCTTTCCTTATTTACATAGGATAGGGAACTACTGCTTTTTCTGTCCACCTCCTCTGTGAAACATAGACACTGAGGAGGGGGATACAATTCCAAGGCGCTGATTCCTGACCTCATCCGACACCTACATGTGTGTACTTTCCAGAGGTCACTGGATAGCAATCAGGAGCATGAGCCCTGGCTGATTCTTCTCCTCTGTAACCCACCCGGGCAGGAGGAGGGGGATAGCGCAGATTGGGGGCAAACCTTCAAGCCCCACTCCAGAAACTTGAGCAGAAAAATCGCGCCGCACGGTCGGAGGGGCAGGACTGAGGGAGCGCCGCACGGTCGGAGGGGCAGGACTGAGGGAGCGCCGCACGGTCGGAGGGGCAGGACTGAGGGAGCGCCGCACGGTCGGAGGGGCAGGACTTGAGGGAGCGCCGCACGGTCGGAGGGGCAGGACTGAGGGAGCGCCGCACAGTCGGAGGGGCAGGACTGAGGGAGCACCGCACGGTCGGAGGGGCAGGACTGAGGGAGCGCCGCACGGTCGGAGGGGCGGTCTTTTGGCGGAGGCATTAAACCAAGGCCCCATCTGCGCTCTCAGGTGGATGTACAAGATCCCCTGGCACTATTTTGAAGAGGAGCTGGGGAGTTATTCCGGGTGCCCTGGACCCAATATTTATCCCTCAATTACCACTAAAACAGATTATCTGGTCAATACCACATTGCTGTATGTGGGAGCTTGCTGTGCATAAATTGGCTGCTGCGTTTCTTACATTACAACAGTAACTACACTTCAAAAAGTACTTCATTGGCTGTAAAGCACTTTGGGCCGTCCTGAGGTGGTGAAAGGCGCTGGAGAAATGCAAGTCTTTCTTTTCTTTTTTTCCTGCTCCGGAAGGTTCAGGGCTCAGCTCCACACCGGAAAAGGTTGCTGTTTTTAGTCTCAGGGGTGTAAGGCTGAAGAATATTGAAGGTCCCGACACCAGAAGGAAAGAGGCATGTCGGCGAATTGTCTTGGGGAAGAGAGGCACCTGCTGGGTGCCAACAGGTGTCGAGCAGCCATGCGAGGCCTCGCCGAATGCAGGGGTCAAACGTCTATTCCTGACTTTCCCAGCAGGATTGATGCAGTCTGGAGGATACGTTAGTAGTTGGATCATTATTTTTTTGCATAAAGACGGCATTAACCGCTTTCAGCTGTTGCACATTGCAGAGCGCATCAGGAATTCTAACCCCCAGTAAGGTCAGTGTCACATTGGGAGCGCTTTGCAAAGTATACACCACAGCACAGATTGAAATCCTTGATGCTTTAATATTGCAAATCCCAATCAGTGGGGGAGGGAGGGAGGAAACAGTACCACAGTGCACGGACAGTGAAAGGAAGCGAGTTTGTAAAATTCATTTTCCACATACCCCCAGTTACTGACCTGTAGCATCAGGGTGCCAAAATAGTGCAGGGGAGGGGCAGTGAGGAGAGTCGCGGTAGGAGTCTCCCATTATGTGCAAATGTCCCAGCCTCACTTGTTTCATCAATGCTGTCGGAGGCAGACCCAATGCGGGAGCGTAAATGAGGCGGCGCCAGTGCACGCAGACCCACTTCAAGAGGCGGCCTCTCTCCAGGCCAGTGGAGATATTACACCCTGCATTATCTCCTCCTTCAAGATGTTCCTTAAAACCGACCTCTTTGACCAAGCTTTTGGTCACCTGTCCTACTATCTCCTTATGTGGCTCGGTGTCAAATTTTGTTTGATAATCGCTCCTGTGAAGCGCCTTGGGCCGTTTTACTACATTTAAAAAGGCACTGTATAAATACAAGTTGTTGCTGCAAACTAATGCTGGAGGCCAAGGTCTATTCTTCGGTCAGCTCCGCTGTGTCTCGTGTTTTTTTTTTTTGCAGCATTTGCCTGCGCAATCCTTCCCTTAATTACAGGCATGCTCAGATATTGATATAACTCGAGTGTGAATTCCATTCTGCCCCTGTAGTGTATTGCTATCCATACTTTGAATAAACCCGGTGAAAACAATGCTTAAAAAACAAACTTGCATTGATAGAACGCCTTATCAACGAATTTGCTGTTATAATAGAATATAAAACTTCCTCAGAACCGACCCCTTGCCTGTATCCCGAAGACCGTGCCTGCAGAGTGCAGTGACTTTTTATTATATAAATAAGTGCTGTAAGACTAACAGTGACTGGGACCAAGAACTGCCGGTTCGCAGCTGGTTTCATGGCCGCCTCAATACTGCAAACCAATGTTCCCTTTCATTTTTTCTTTGGGTGCGCGGCCCCTTTAACGGGCTGCGCAGCCCATTCAAATTTCCGCGCATGCACAATTTTTCCATTCAGACGGTGGTGAGCCGGCTGCACGGGACCTCCAGACAGCTGCGCAGCTTAAAGGAAACATTGCTGCAAACTACGTCCCACAACAGCCAAATATCAACGTAGATACATGTGGTGATTATTCTTGTTTTATAAGAAGCATTGTAATTGGTTGCCTGTTTTCCCGCCTTGAGATATATGCTGTAAACTTATTGGTTAGTTGATTCCATGTGACCTGTGGTGGCCATCTTAAATTCAGTTCTCTACAGTTTGGTTGAGACTGGGTGCTTAACATGTACTGCTGGTTTTTTAAGGTTAATAAAGCCTAGCTTTTGAAAGGCAAGCTACTCTTTATTTCAATACACCGTTAGCTGGAAGCATTGAGCGGGGAGCCAATATGGCAGGGAAGCCAGATCACGAGATCGATGGAGATGAGCAAGACCACACACAGTCCAACCGAGTCCATCCATCAAGCGTCCACAATCTCCTTCCCCACCACAGCATCAAGCTTTCTCTTCAGCTATTCCAGGATTTGAGTCTCCTCCACTCTACACCAGAAGACCATTCCACATGTTCATCACTGAGAGAAAAGGAACTTCCTGATAGCACTGCAAAACTTGCCTCCTTGCCCCACTCCCACTGTTTGTTTTGTGGATTTCTGTACCTTTTACTGTTTTATAGACAGCAATTAGGTCACCTCCCAGTCATTTCCTTTCAAGGTTGAGAAAGTCTGTGTTTCTTCTGACTTTCACCATAATTCTGATGCTCGATATTATTTACATAGAATTTTACAGCACCGAAACCGGCCATTCAGCCCAACTGGCCCGTGCCGGTGTTTATGCTCCACACGAGCCTCCTCCCAATCCCTCTTCAATCTCACCCTACCAGCATAACCTTCTATTCCTTTCTCCCTCGTGTAATTATCTCGTTTCCCCTAAAATGAATCTCTGCTATTCGCCTCAACCAGTCCCTGTGGTAGCGAGTTCCATATTCTCACCACTGAGTAAAGAAGTTTCTCCTAAATTCCCTATTGAATTTATTAGTGACTGTCACATTTATAACCAATGTTCCGGTTAGGTTGCGCGGCCGCGCAGCGGTCTGGACATCCTGCGCAGGCCGGTCACCGACTTGTGAATGGAAAAACCGCGCATGCGCAGAAATTAGACTGTGTCACACAGCCTGTTAAAGGGGCTGCAAACCCCCCCCAAAAATTGAAGGGAACATAATTTTGTGACCCTTAGTTCTGGTCTCACCCACAAGTGGAAACATCTCTTCTCGGGAATAAAAAAGCCCCAACCAGTTCTATCTTTCCTGACTGGTATAACCCCTCAGTTCTGGTATCATTCCAGTCAATCTTTTTTGCACCTTCTCCAGTGCCACTATATCCTTTTCATAATATGGAGCACACAACTGTTCACAGTACTCCGAGTGTGGTCGATCCTTGGTTCTATACAAGTTTAACTTCTCTAGAAATCATTCTTCTGTCTCTTCACTGCACCGCTGCTAGGGCCAGAATGTCTCGCTTGTGGCAGTAGCAGGACATAGAATTCAAGGTGTTAAACAAACACATCATTTAAAACTAAAGGGCTGTCTCATAATGTGAGCAGATTGCTGCTATACATTTGCAAAAGGCTAAAAAGCAGCTTTGAAGAGTCACACGACAGTGATCACCATTTGCCCTCTCACTGGACCAGCAGTATCTGCTCTGGGAATAATCCTCGGCGAGAGCTTCAAGTGCGGAATGGCCCTCATTTCAACCATTTCCGATTCCTTTGACAATAGGTTTTTAATAGACATAAATTGGCGTAATACGATAGAGTCCATTAGTTATGTTTCTGTCACCCTTTCAACTCCCTGCTCTTCCCATATTACTTACCGGGCAACCTATTCCCAGGAGAGGAAATAAGGTATTTAAGACTCAGTCAAGCAAATCAAACTGCAGTGAATTTACTCCCAGTTAATCAATGCCTCGATTTTAAAATTCTTATTCTCATTTTCAAATCCCTCCATGGCCTTGCCCCTCCCTATCTCTAATCTACTCCAACCTCCGAGATCTCTGCACACCTCCAATTCTAGCCTCTTGCGCGTCCCCTGATTTCCATCGCTCCACCATTGGCGGCCATGCCTTCAGCTGCCTGGACCTTAAGCTTTGGAATTCCCTCCCTAAACCCCTCTACCTCTCTTTCCTCCTTTAAGACACTCCTTAAAACCTATCTCTGACCAAAGCTTGCGGTCACCTGTCCTAATATCTCCTTATGTGGCTCGGTTCCGAATGTTGTTGGATAATCGCTCCTGTGAAGCACCTAAGGATGTTTTAATACATTATAGGCACTTTATAAATGCAAGTCGTTCTCAGGCAACACAGCAGCCCACAGTGGATGACGCAGTTTCAAGACTCTGAAGTCAAGTGAGAGCCGCAGAGGTGAACGGCCCTAGAGTTTAGACCCAGTCATCCCAGCATCGATAGTTTCCCCTCGGTGCGGCCGAAATCAGGAGCGCGCCAAACAGAACATTCCAGAGACAAACCCTCGTTCTGCTTCCACGGCAGCACAGCGCACTGGGGTGCCAGTCAAGTTAAATCACACACAAGATTTCCACTGTGCCGGTTAAAGATTAAAGAGAGTCACTCCAACCACACCATCACTGCCTTTGATGGCGTGCGAGAGAGAGAAGGTTTTACACTGTTTTTTCTTCAATAATGCAGCCACGGATGTTACCTTACATTCCCACAGGGGAGAGAAAGAGGGGGGGAAAGGTAGGGCAACTAAAATCAGAGCTCCCTGGACGACGAAACAGATAGAGAATACGATGAAGCGGAAAAAGAGCGCGTATGACAGATGTCAGGTTGCAAATACATCGGAGAATCAGGCGATATATAGAAAGGTCAGGGGAGAAGTGAAAAAGAACATGAGGGACAAAGAGAGGGTGTGAGAATAGCCAACATAAAAGGTAATCCAAAAGTCTTCTATCGGCATATAAATAGCAAAAGGGTAGTAATAGGAGGGGTGGGGCCGATTAGGGACCAAAAGGAGACCAATGCATGGAGGCAGAGGGTATGGCTGAGATACTAAACGAGTACTTTGCATCTGTCTTCACCAAGGAAGAAGATGCCGACAGTGAAAGAGGTGGTAGTGGAGACACTTGATCGGATAAAAATTGATAGAGGAGGTATTAAAAAGGCTGGCTGTACCTAAAGTAGATAAATCACCAGGAGTGGATGGGGTGCACCCTAGGATGCTGAGGGAATGGAGGGTGGAAATCGCAGAGGTACTGGCCATAATATTCCAATCCTCCTTAGATACGGGGGTGGTGCCAGAGGACTGGAGAATTGCAAATGTTACACCATTGTTCAAAAAAGGGTGTAAAGATAAACCCAGCAACTACAGGCCAGTTTAACCTCGATAGTGGGGAAAATTTTAGAAACAGTAATCAGGGACAAAATTAAAAGTCACTTGGATAGGTGTGGATTAATTAAGGAAAGCCAGCATGGATTTGTTAAAGGCAAATCGTGTTTAACTAACTTGATCGGGTTTTTCATGAGGTAACAAAGGGTTGATGAGGGTAATGCGGTTGACGTGTTGTACGTGGATTTCCAAAAGGTGCTCGACAGCAAAGTTGAAGCCCATGGAGTAAAAGGGACAGTGGCAGCCTAGATACGGAATTGGCTAAGTGACAGGAAACAGAGAGTAGTGGTGAACGGTTGTTTTTCGGACTGGAGGAAGGTATACAGTGGTGTTCCCCAGGGGTCAGTTCTAGGACCACTGCTTTTCTTGATATACATTAATGACTTGAACGTGGGTGTACAGGGCACAATTTTGACACAAAACTTGGAAGTATAGTGAACAGTGAGGAGGAGAGTGATAAACTTCAGGAAGACATAAACAGGCTGGTGAAATGGGTGGACACGTGGCAAATGAAATTTAACACAATAAAGTGTGAAGTGATACATTTTGGTAGAAAGAATGAGGAGAGGATATATAAACTAAAGGGTTCAATCCTAAAGGGGTTGCACGAACAGAGAGACCTGGGGGTATATGTGCACAAATCGTTGAAGGTGGCAGGGCAGGTTGAGAAAGCAGTTAAAAAGGCTTATGGGATCCTGGGCTTCAGAAATAGAGGTGAGAGAGTACAAAAGTAGAAATTATGAAGAACCTGTATAAAACACTGGTTCGGCCCCAACTGGGCACCGCACTGTAGGAAGGATGTGAAGGCCTTTAGAGAGGGTGCAGAAAAGATTTACGAGAATGATTCCAGGAACGAAGGACTTCAGCTACATTGATAGACTGGAGAAGCTGGGGTTGTTCTCCTTGGAGCAGAGAAGATTGAGAGGAAATAACAGAAAACGCTGGAAAAACTCAGCAGGCCAGGGCAGCACCCGTGGAGAGAGAAACAGAGTTAACGTTTCAGGTCAATAACCTTTCGTCAGAACTGGAAAAAAGCAGGAAATGGAAAGCAAGTTTAGGGGCTGGGAAAGGGGGGAGGGGATGAAAGAACAAAAGGGAAGGTCAGTGATAGGTTGGAAGGCAGGAGAGATTAAGAGACATTCAAGGTGAGAGGAGGTGGTAATAGGACAGGTTAAGGAACAAAGGATGGCTCGAGGTGGGGTGTGAATTGTGCTGGCAGAGTGAAGGACCGCTGCCATGTGGGAGGGAAGAAAAAAGGTCAAACAAAAAGTGTGGATAAAAAAAGTGATAGGGGCCGAGGTTATGATCTGAAATTGTTGAACTCGATGTCGAGTCCAGAGGGCTGTAAAGTGCCTAATCAAAAGGAGGTGCTGTTCCTCGAGCTTACGCTGAGCTTCCGTGGAACAATGCAAGAGGCCGAGGACGGTGAGGTCTGAGTGGGAATGGAGCGGTGAATTAAAATGACAGGCCACCGGGAGCTCGGGGTCCCCTTTACGGACTGAATGGCGGTGTTCCGCAAAGCGGTCACCCAATCTGTGTTTGGTCTCCCCAATGTAGAGGCGACTACATCGTGAGGAGCGAATACAGTATACTAGATTGCAAGAAGTACAAGTAAATCACTTTCACCTGGAATGGGTGTTTGGGGCCCTGGACAGGGGGGAGGTATAAGGGCATGTGTTGCATCTCCTGCGCTTGCACGGAAGGTGCCGGGCGAAGGGGAAGGGGTGGACTAGGGTGTCTCGGAGGGAGCGGTCCCTACGGAATGCTGAAAGGGGAGGCGAGGAGAAGATGCGTTTGGTGGTGGGATCACGTTGGAGGTGGCGGAAATGGCAGAGGATGATCCGTTGAATGCAGAGGCTGGTGGGGTGAAAGGTGAGGACAAGGGGAACTCTATCGTAGTTCCGGGAGGGAGGGGCAGGGGTGAGGGCAGAAGTGCGGGAGATAGAACGGACACGGTCGAGGGCCGTGTCAACCACGGTAGAGGTGAATCCTCGGTTGAGGAAAGAGACAATTCGGAAGCACTGGTGTGGAAGGTGGTATCGTCGGAGCAGATGCAGCGGAGACGGAGAAACTGGGAGAATGGAATAGAGTCCTAACAAAAGGCGGGGTGGGAGGAAGTGTAGTCCAGGTAGCTACGGGAGTCAGTGGGCTTGTAGTGAATGCTGGTCAATAACCTATCCCCAGAGATGGAGAAGTCGAGGAAGGGAAGTGAAGAGTCGGAGATGGACCATGTGAAGGTGAGGGAAGGGTGGAAGATTGAGAGGAGATTTGATAGAGGTGTTCAAAATCATGAGGGGTCTGGACAGAGTAGAGAGAGAGAAACTGTTCCCATTGGCGGAAAGGTCGAGAACCAGAGGACACAGATTTAAGGTGATTGGCAAAAGAACCAAAGGCGATGCAAGAAAAAACTGTTTTACGCAGCGAGTGGTTAGGATCTGGAATGCACTGCCTGAAAGGGTGGTGGAGGCAGACTCAATCGTGGCTTTCAAAAGGGAGTTGGATATGTAGCTGAAGAAAATTTTTTTTGCAGGGTTACAGGGAAAGGGCGGGGGAGTGGGACTAGCCGAGAGTCGGCACGGGCTCGAAGGGCCGAATGGCCTTCTTCCGTGCTGTAATCATTCTATGATAAGAGGCTTCCTGTACGTGGGAGCAATGTGTATCAGGCATCATTCATTCACTGGTCCTTCAAACCAGCCCATCCTACTCTTCAAATCACCCCAACTGGACAGACAAGCTCCTTTGAGATTTTCAGCATTCATAGAATCATAGAAATTTACGGCACAGAAGGAGGCCATTCGGCCCATCGTGTCTGTGCCGGCCGAGAAAGAGCTATCCAGTCTAATCCCACTTTCCAGCCCTTGGTCTGTAGCCCTGTAGGTTACGGCACTTCAAGTGACATCCAAGTACAGCAGTTTTTAAATGTGATGAGGGTCTCTTCCTCCCTTTCAGGCAGTAAGTTCCAGACCCCCACCACCCTCTGGGTCAAAAAAGTTCTCAACTCCCCTCGAATCCTTCTACCAATTACTTTAAATCTGTGCCCCCTGGTTATTGACCTCTCTAAGGGAAATAGGCCCCTTTTAATTTTATACACCCCAACCTCCTCTACTCAACAACCCCAGCCTGTCCAATCTTTCACAGGTGGTTGAATGAGCTCAATACAGAGCGAGAGGTTGTGAATTTTCAGTTACCACATCACATCCAGAAAGTGGGAGGGGGGCAGGGTGAGAACACAACCTAATTATGAGAATAAGCAAGTTTTGCACTTTCTTCCTTTGCGATAATTACAAACCCACAACTGTGACAAACCCACAATTCTTCATCAGATACCAAAACCTGACAACCTGGCTTAAAAGATGCCTACTATTATTTTTATTTTTAATTCATTCGCGGTGTGGGGGTGTCGCTAGCAAGGTCGCTATTTCCTGCCCACCCCCAGTTGCCCAAAAAAAAGGGCGGGTAAACTTTCTTCTGTTGCGGTTTTGATGTAACGGAGCGGCTTGCTTCAGAGGCCAGTTAAGAGTCAGCCAAGTGTGGGACTGGAGGCAAATATAGGCCCAGACCAGGCAAAGACGGCAGGTGTCCTTCCCTAAAGGGACATTAGTGAACCCGTTGGGTTTTTACGACAGTCTGACAGCTTCAGTCATTTTTACCAATCCTGTCTTATTGCCTGAATTCAAAATTCTGAAACTGTGTGGTGGGATTTAAACTCCGTTCAGTCCGTATGGGTGACCCCGAGCTTCCGGTCGCCTGTCATTTTAATTCACCGCCCCATTCCCACTCGGACCTCATCGTCCTTGGCCTCTTGCATTGTTCCACGGAAGCTCAACGTAAACTCGAGGAACAGCACCTCATCATCCGATTAGGCACTTTACAGCCTTCCGGACTCAATATAGAGTTCAACAATTTCAGATCATAACCTCGGCCCCTATTACATTTTTACTTATATTTTTTATCCACACCCTTGTTTTGGTTTCCCCCTCCCCCCACCCCTTTCCTTTTGTTTCTCTCTCCCACATGGCAGCTGTCTCCCACTCTGCCAGCGCATTTCACACCTAATCTAGAGCAGTCTTTTGTCTCCACTAGTCCGATCACCATTTCGTCTCATTTTGAATACCTCTTAATGTCTCTTCTCTTTTGTTCTCTCCCAGCCTGGCCTCTTAATCTATTTCATTCCCTGTGCCTCTTTAGTCTTGACAAAGGGTTTCGACCTATGTATAACATTCTGAGTGTGCTTGACAGGGACGATGCTGAGGCGCTGTTTTCCTGGCTGGAGTGTCGAGAACTAGGGGTCATAGTCTTAGGAAAAGGGGTTGGTCTTTTAAAAGTGAGATGAGTCGGAATTTCTTCACTCAATGTTATACATAGGATTACATAAGATGTACAGTTATGAATCGTTGGAATTCTCTGCCCCAGGGGGCTGTGGATGCTCAGTCGTTGAGTATATTCAAGGCTGAGATCGATAGATTTTTGGACTCTAGGGGAATCGAGGGATTGGGCAGGAAAGTGGAATTAATGTAGAAGTTCAGCCATGATCTTCTTGAATGGTGGAGCAGGCTCGAGGGGCCGTACGGCCTACTCCTGCTCCTAATTCTTGCGTTCTTGTAGTATGGAAGGGCCTTCACTCTCTGTACCAAATCAGCCAATCGATATATCCACTGAACCATCTTGGGAGCTCCCAGTATTCTGTACCACTGCATCCTCTGACATGCAGCAACGCCACATCTACTGGCCTAGACAGCCGAAGACATGGCCGGCAATGGTGGGGCAAAGGGAGGGTTGAGAATTGCACAAGAGGCCAGGATCAGAGGAACAAAGTTCAACAAGTGAGGGTGTAGAGCTGGAGGAGGTTACAGAGGCCATGAATGAGAATGAGAATTTTTAATGGAGCCTTTGGGGTACCGGGAGATGTAGATCAGTAAGGACAAGGGTGATGGATGAGCAAGACTTGGAGTGAGATAGGATACAGGCAGCAGAACTTCAGTACATCTCAATTATGTTGTGGGGGCTTCTTCCATAAGTCGGGTGTATGTACAGCATTTAGTTGGTGTGCCTCGGAGATTTTAACCCTCTGTAGAGGTGGGTGGTTTTGCTGCATTCTGCTAACTTTGGGAGATTGCTACAACTAAGTGTGTTGTGCATTTCCCCTTCCCCACAACTTTCCTTCCCTCCTTTTTTGAAGATACCACCTTTGCTGGGGTTCCACAGGCATCATTCGGTCCCTCACCCAAGTGCCGTTCTTCATTTGAAAGTGCTGACAGGCAATTAGACTGTGAAAAGACAATATATCAACTGGAGTAGAAATGACTGTAACTGGCTAATCTCAGGAAACCTCTTTCAAGCTGAACTACAAATAGCTGAAGCACTAGAAACAAATGCCACAAAACATAACACCTAGTGGTTGCTGAGCACTGTGCTGGGGTGTGAAACCACACGTTCACCATCAGTGAAGTGTCACATTCACCTCTCGTGCACAGAAGCTGTGTCTTTCCCCCCTGTACCAATCTTCTCTTCTTTCTTCTTGAAGATGTTAACTTATTCCCACACCTTACCCAACTGACCATTCTGCTGTCCCACAGACTAGTCAAGCAACAGTCTATCATTCATACTCACAGAATCATACCTTTCAGCCAATGGATGCAACGTAAAGCTTCCCTCTACTTTTCCCTACCATGCTTCTTCATTTCGGCCTCAAGGACACACACACTTGTGCCGGTGTGAAATTTCCATCTCTGACACCAGTATTCCTGTGATGCCATCTTCCAGGATCGCTGATCAGTACAAATTGGGGTCATAAGAACATAAGAAATAGGAGCAGAAGTAGGCCATTTTTTATGTTTTGTGCTGTGCCCTCAGGAAGTGCATTGAGACTCCCAGTCATTTCACACATTAGCTTTAAACTCACTTATACCAAAAAGGCCAAAACGTTTGATTCCAGTCAGGTCTGGATTTGAACTCAAGTTAGAGAAGGAAACGGCAATGTTTAACCCACTGCCTCAACCAGTTCACACCTTGCACGTATCTTGAACATCTGATTTCAGCTGAACAGTGACTGAGCACCACTACAGTAAGATTAAGATGGCGTTCACTTTGCCTGCACTGGGTGCCTTCATTAACTGTTTAAAACAGCTAAAAAATAAAATCTTATTTCATAAGAACACAAGAAATAGGAGGTCAGAGGCTGGGTATTCCGTAGCGAGTGTCTCACCTCCCGACTCCCCAAAGCCTTTCCACCATCTACAAGGCACAAGTCAGGAGTGTGACTATAGTCTAACAGGACTAGACAGACTAGATGCAGGAAGGATGTTTCCGATGGCGGGGAGTCCAGAACCAGGGGTCACAGTCTAAGGATAAGGGGTAAGCCATTTAGGACAGAGATGGAGGAGGAATTTCTTCACCCAGAGAGTGGTGAACCTGTGGAATTCTCTACCACAGAAGGCAGTAGAGGCCAATTCATTAAATATATTCAAGAAGGAGTTGGATATATTTCTTGAGGCTAAAGGGATCAAGGGATATGGGGAGAAGGCAGGGACAGGGTACTGAATTTGGATGATCAGCCATGATCTCATTAAATGGCGGAGCGGGCTCGAGGGGCCGAATGGCCTACTCCTGCTCCTATCTTCTATGTGATGGAATATTTTCCACTTGCCTGGATGAGTGCAGCTCCAACAACACAAGCTCAACGCCATCCAGGACAAAGCAGCCCACTTGATTGGCATCCCATCCACCACCTTAAAATATTCACTCCCTCCACCACCGGCGCACCGTGGCTGCAGTGTGTACCATCTACAAGATGCACTGCAGCAACTCACCAAGGCTTCTTTGACAGTGTCTCCCAAACCCGCGACCTCTTCCACCTAGAAGGACAAGGGCAGCAGGCGCATGGGAACACCAGCACCTCCAAGTTCCCCTCCAATTTACACACCATCCCGACTTGGAAATGTGATGCCGTTCCTTCATCGTCGCTGGGTCAAAATCCTGGAGCTCCCTCCCGAACAGCACTGTGGGAGTACCTTCACCACACGGACTGCAGCGGTTCAAGGCGGCGGCTCACCACCACCTTCTCAAGGGCAATTAGGGATGGGCAATAAATGCTGGCCTTGCAGCGACTCCCACATCCCAGGAACTAAGAAAAATTCAACAACATTTCAACAACACCACCGCCGCCACCCCCCCCACATCTCAACATTTATATCGTGCCGTTAACGTAGAAAAGATTCCCAAGGTGCTTCAAAGTAAATTACTTGCGAGCTTAAAGCATTGTAACGGGTCTAAGCACGGTAAATTTCCAATCTACTTTTCTAATACTTAACATAAGAATAATCAGGCAAAAATTGACACTGGGCTAAAGGAGAAGATATTAGGAGGGGTGACCAAGAGCTTAGTCGGAGAGGTGGGCGTTAAGGAGGGTCTTAAAGGAGGAGAATCGGAGAGGTTTAGGGAGGAAATTCCAGAGCTTAGGGCCTGGACAGCTGAAGGCATGGTCGCCAGGAGTGGGAGAAGCACAAGAGGGCAGATTTTGAGGAATGCAAAATTTAAGGAGGGTTGCAGGAGACAGGGAGGGTGAGATTGCGGAGGGAGCTGAACACGAGGATGAGAATTTTAAATTAGAGGCATTGGGGACTGGGTGCGGGCACAGGGGCGAGGGGGACTGGGTGCGGGCACAGGGGCGAGGGGGACTGGGTGCGGGCACAGGGGCGAGGGGGACTGGGTGCGGGCACAGGGGCGAGGGGGACTGGGTGCGGGCACAGGGGCGAGGGGGACTGGGTGCGGGCACAGGGGCGAGGGGGACTGGGTGCGGGCACAGGGGCGAGGGGGACTGGGTGCGGGCACAGGGGCGAGGGGGACTGGGTGCGGGCACAGGGGCGAGGGGGACTGGGTGCGAGCACAGGGGCGAGGGGGACTGGGTGCGAGCACAGGGGCGAGGGGGACTGGGTGCGAGCACAGGGGCGAGGGGGACTGGGTGCGAGCACAGGGGCGAGGGGGACTGGGTGCGAGCACAGGGGCGAGGGGGACTGGGTGCGAGCACAGGGGCGAGGGGGACTGGGTGCGAGCACAGGGGCGAGGGGGACTGGGTGCGAGCACAGGGGCGAGGGGGACTGGGTGCGAGCACAGGGGCGAGGGGGACTGGGTGCGAGCACAGGGGCGAGGGGGACTGGGTGCGAGCACAGGGGCGAGGGGGACTGGGTGCGAGCACAGGGGCGAGGGGGACTGGGTGCGAGCACAGGGGCGAGGGGGACTGGGTGCGAGCACAGGGGCGAGGGGGACTGGGTGCGAGCACAGGGGCGAGGGGGACTGGGTGCGAGCACAGGGGCGAGGGGGACTGGGTGCGAGCACAGGGGCGAGGGGGACTGGGTGCGAGCACAGGGGCGAGGGGGACTGGGTGCGAGCACAGGGGCGAGGGGGACTGGGTGCGAGCACAGGGGCGAGGGGGACTGGGTGCGAGCACAGGGGCGAGGGGGACTGGGTGCGAGCACAGGGGCGAGGGGGACTGGGTGCGAGCACAGGGGCGAGGGGGACTGGGTGCGAGCACAGGGGCGAGGGGGACTGGGTGCGAGCACAGGGGCGAGGGGGACTGGGTGCGAGCACAGGGGCGAGGGGGACTGGGTGCGAGCACAGGGGCGAGGGGGACTGGGTGCGAGCACAGGGGCGAGGGGGACTGGGTGCGAGCACAGGGGCGAGGGGGACTGGGTGCGAGCACAGGGGCGAGGGGGACTGGGTGCGAGCACAGGGGCGAGGGGGACTGGGTGCGAGCACAGGGGCGAGGGGGACTGGGTGCGAGCACAGGGGCGAGGGGGACTGGGTGCGAGCACAGGGGCGAGGGGGACTGGGTGCGAGCACAGGGGCGAGGGGGACTGGGTGCGAGCACAGGGGCGAGGGGGACTGGGTGCGAGCACAGGGGCGAGGGGGACTGGGTGCGAGCACAGGGGCGAGGGGGACTGGGTGCGAGCACAGGGGCGAGGGGGACTGGGTGCGAGCACAGGGGCGAGGGGGACTGGGTGCGAGCACAGGGGCGAGGGGGACTGGGTGCGAGCACAGGGGCGAGGGGGACTGGGTGCGAGCACAGGGGCGAGGGGGACTGGGTGCGAGCACAGGGGCGAGGGGGACTGGGTGCGAGCACAGGGGCGAGGGGGACTGGGTGCGAGCACAGGGGCGAGGGGGACTGGGTGCGAGCACAGGGGCGAGGGGGACTGGGTGCGAGCACAGGGGCGAGGGGGACTGGGTGCGAGCACAGGGGCGAGGGGGACTGGGTGCGAGCACAGGGGCGAGGGGGACTGGGTGCGAGCACAGGGGCGAGGGGGACTGGGTGCGAGCACAGGGGCGAGGGGGACTGGGTGCGAGCACAGGGGCGAGGGGGACTGGGTGCGAGCACGGGGCGAGGGGGACTGGGTGCGAGCACAGGGGCGAGGGGGACTGGGTGCGAGCACAGGGGCGAGGGGGACTGGGTGCGAGCACAGGGGCGAGGGGGACTGGGTGCGAGCACAGGGGCGAGGGGGACTGGGTGCGAGCACAGGGGCGAGGGGGACTGGGTGCGAGCACAGGGGCGAGGGGGACTGGGTGCGAGCACAGGGGCGAGGGGGACTGGGTGCGAGCACAGGGGCGAGGGGGACTGGGTGCGAGCACAGGGGCGAGGGGGACTGGGTGCGAGCACAGGGGCGAGGGGGACTGGGTGCGAGCACAGGGGCGAGGGGGACTGGGTGCGAGCACAGGGGCGAGGGGGACTGGGTGCGAGCACAGGGGCGAGGGGGACTGGGTGCGAGCACAGGGGCGAGGGGGACTGGGTGCGAGCACAGGGGCGAGGGGGACTGGGTGCGAGCACAGGGGCGAGGGGGACTGGGTGCGAGCACAGGGGCGAGGGGGACTGGGTGCGAGCACAGGGGCGAGGGGGACTGGGTGCGAGCACAGGGGCGAGGGGGACTGGGTGCGAGCACAGGGGCGAGGGGGACTGGGTGCGAGCACAGGGGCGAGGGGGACTGGGTGCGAGCACAGGGGCGAGGGGGACTGGGTGCGAGCACAGGGGCGAGGGGGACTGGGTGCGAGCACAGGGGCGAGGGGGACTGGGTGCGAGCACAGGGGCGAGGGGGACTGGGTGCGAGCACAGGGGCGAGGGGGACTGGGTGCGAGCACAGGGGCGAGGGGGACTGGGTGCGAGCACAGGGGCGAGGGGGACTGGGTGCGAGCACAGGGGCGAGGGGGACTGGGTGCGAGCACAGGGGCGAGGGGGACTGGGTGCGAGCACAGGGGCGAGGGGGACTGGGTGCGAGCACAGGGGCGAGGGGGACTGGGTGCGAGCACAGGGGCGAGGGGGACTGGGTGCGAGCACAGGGGCGAGGGGGACTGGGTGCGAGCACAGGGGCGAGGGGGACTGGGTGCGAGCACAGGGGCGAGGGGGACTGGGTGCGAGCACAGGGGCGAGGGGGACTGGGTGCGAGCACAGGGGCGAGGGGGACTGGGTGCGAGCACAGGGGCGAGGGGGACTGGGTGCGAGCACAGGGGCGAGGGGGACTGGGTGCGAGCACAGGGGCGAGGGGGACTGGGTGCGAGCACAGGGGCGAGGGGGACTGGGTGCGAGCACAGGGGCGAGGGGGACTGGGTGCGAGCACAGGGGCGAGGGGGACTGGGTGCGAGCACAGGGGCGAGGGGGACTGGGTGCGAGCACAGGGGCGAGGGGGACTGGGTGCGAGCACAGGGGCGAGGGGGACTGGGGTGCGAGCACAGGGGCGAGGGGGACTGGGTGCGAGCACAGGGGCGAGGGGGACTGGGTGCGAGCACAGGGGCGAGGGGGACTGGGTGCGAGCACAGGGGCGAGGGGGACTGGGTGCGAGCACAGGGGCGAGGGGGACTGGGTGCGAGCACAGGGGCGAGGGGGGACTGGGTGCGAGCACAGGGGCGAGGGGGACTGGGTGCGAGCACAGGGGCGAGGGGGACTGGGTGCGAGCACAGGGGCGAGGGGGGACTGGGTGCGAGCACAGGGGCGAGGGGGGACTGGGTGCGAGCACAGGGGCGAGGGGGACTGGGTGCGAGCACAGGGGCGAGGGGGACTGGGTGCGAGCACAGGGGCGAGGGGGACTGGGTGCGAGCACAGGGGCGAGGGGGACTGGGTGCGAGCACAGGGGCGAGGGGGACTGGGTGCGAGCACAGGGGCGAGGGGGACTGGGTGCGAGCACAGGGGCGAGGGGGACTGGGTGCGAGCACAGGGGCGAGGGGGACTGGGTGCGAGCACAGGGGCGAGGGGGACTGGGTGCGAGCACAGGGGCGAGGGGGACTGGGTGCGAGCACAGGGGCGAGGGGGGACTGGGTGCGAGCACAGGGGCGAGGGGGGACTGGGTGCGAGCACAGGGGCGAGGGGGACTGGGTGCGAGCACAGGGGCGAGGGGGGACTGGGTGCGAGCACAGGGGCGAGGGGGACTGGGTGCGAGCACAGGGGCGAGGGGGACTGGGTGCGAGCACAGGGGCGAGGGGGACTGGGTGCGAGCACAGGGGCGAGGGGGACTGGGTGCGAGCACAGGGGCGAGGGGGACTGGGTGCGAGCACAGGGGCGAGGGGGACTGGGTGCGAGCACAGGGGGCGAGGGGGACTGGGTGCGAGCACAGGGGCGAGGGGGACTGGGTGCGAGCACAGGGGCGAGGGGGACTGGGTGCGAGCACAGGGGCGAGGGGGACTGGGTGCGAGCACAGGGGCGAGGGGGACTGGGTGCGAGCACAGGGGCGAGGGGGACTGGGTGCGAGCACAGGGGCGAGGGGGGACTGGGTGCGAGCACAGGGGCGAGGGGGACTGGGTGCGAGCACAGGGGCGAGGGGGACTGGGTGCGAGCACAGGGGCGAGGGGGACTGGGTGCGAGCACAAGGGCGAGGGGCGAGTGGGACTGGGTCCGAGCACAGGGGCGAGGGGCGAGTGGGACTGGGTGCGAGCACAGGGGTGATGGGCGAGTGGGACTGGGTGCAGATTAGAATACGGGTAGAGTTTTGGATGAGTTGAATGTTATGGAAGATGATGGATGGCAGGCCCGCCAGGAGAACGTTGGAATAATCGAATCGGGAGGTGACAAAAGCATAGATTTCAGCAGCAGGTGGGCTGAGGCAGGGGCGGAGATGGGCGATGTTATGGAAGTGGAAGTAGACAGTCCTTGGGGATGGGAGAGGGTATGGGGTAGGAAGCTCAGCTCGGGGTCAAACAGGACGACGAGTTTGCAAACAGTCTGGTTCAACCTGAGACAGCGGTCGGGGAGGGGGATGGAATCAGTGGCGAGAGTAGAGAGTTTGTGGCAGAAAGACATTCATGTGTGAAGCATCAGCCGTTTGTGACCACAACCAAGCCAACTCCTATCCTCACCTGATCTCCTCACCTGAGTCTGCAGCAAGAGTCAGTGAATAGCAAAAAAAAGGAGTACTGAATCAGCCTTCATTGTAACAGAGCAACTTTCCGGAGGTTCGATCAACAGTGAAATACAACCCTGTGCAGAGCATGACAGCTTGCAGGTTACAAGGCAAATCCAATCGAGGGACTCTCAGTCAAACCGAGACCAAACACCGACAGTGTCTTCATTTTAGACAGCCATCCAGGGTTGTTTTTACACATATGGCAATGAAAATACGCAAACCAACTTTTTCTTATTGCTGCTCTACTGGCCTTTCTGTTCCTGTTTAAAAACCAGAACTAAGCAAGCATACCGAAAAAGGTCACCCTGCCAAATGCTCCTTCCCACAGACCACATGAAATTCGTAATGTCAGACTCTACCCAACTCTTCAATTCCCCCCTTCGTATTACAGCACTGCCAGCAACCACTCGGAACAGTTAAATGAGGCAGTGCAGATGGCCGATCCCACTGCACGTCAGCAGTAAGCAAAAACAATCCCCTCTGGCAGCATAGCTCACCACCGTCTACCATTGTTACCGGCTAAATCACTGACCTGAGCACTCTGCCACCTCCTCCCCTTGTACAGTCTAGTCTGCATAGTCCTTTCCCCTCCACCGCCGCCACCCCCCCGCCCCCCCCACATCTCAAAGCCTGGAGCCAGAAAATGAAAGTAATGCTGGCAAGACATGAACAGAAGCACTGACTATTGATGCCCATCCAATTTGGATACTTCATGATTTCCGCCCCCCCCCCCCCCACCAAATGGTGCTAAACGATGTCGCCAGGATTTCAGTAACGGAAAGACTCACGTTTCTCCGGCACTTTTCACCACCTCAGGACGTCCCAAAGCGTTTTACAGCCATTGAAGTACTTTTTGAAGTGCAGTCACTGTTGGAATGTAGGAAACGCGGCAGCCAATTTGCACACAGCAAGCTCCCACAAACAGCAATGTGATAATGACCAGATCATCTGTTTTAGGGATAAATATTGGCCCCAGGACACCGGGGAGAACTCCCCTGCTCCTCTTCGAAATAGTGCCCTGGGATCTTTTACGTCCACCTCAGAGAGCAGACGGGGCCTCGGTTTAACGTCGCATCCGAAAAACGGCACGAGTGTCAGCCTGAATTTTTGTGCTCAAAGTCCCTGGAGTGGAAACTTGAACAACAGCGGATGCGTGAAATGTTGATGTCCGTCCATCAGAGCGGTGAAAAATGCCATGGCAAAGGCCAGTTACTGACCTCTCAGTTACTGGGACCATACTTGGAGGAGAGGAAATAAGTCTGTTACACAACCAGAAGTCTACTGGCACAAGTGTAATATTTCCAGCCAGCGTGGTGAAACCAATACATTAAATAAGCCAGGCAACACCTGTGTGTATACAGAATGTCAACCAACAGCCATTGGATTTACAGACATGGACATCATTCTACTCCGAATGTCTCGTCTCCGCTGTTCCACCAGGTTGATGGATAAGACATAATTGCGGGTGCTTGGTAGCACTCTCACCTCTGGGTCAGAAGTCAGTGTGTTTGATCCCCAGACTGGGCTAATGTAGGCTGACACCCCAGGGAAGTATTTCTGCATCGTCGGACGTACCATCCTTCAGGGGAGATATCAAATCGTCGGCCTGTTGAAGTGGAAGTTGAAAGATCCCCTGGCACAATTCAAAGAGCGGGGAGTTTCTACCAGTCACCCAGCCGACACCGCTACCTCAACCAGCACCACCACACATTAAACGCATTTTGCTGCTATTGATAGCACAGAATGGCTGTCACTTTAATCCACATCAGAGTCAATGCATTCCAAAAGTAACTCACTACGCTTTGACGTGAAAATGCTCGCTGACCTACACTGGCTCCCGGTTAAGCAACGCCTTGATATTAAAATTCTCATCCTTGTGTTCAAATCCCTCCATGGCCCCTCCCTATCTCTACAACCTCCTCCAGCCCAACAACCCTCCAAGATCTCTGCGCTCCTCCAATTCTGCCCTCTTGAGCATCCCCGATTTTAATCGCTCCACCACTGGTGGCTGTGCCTTCAGCTGCCGAGGCCCAAAGCTCTAGAGGTGGAGAAAGGGGAAAGGACTATGCAGAGCTGAGTGTTGCATGACTGGCTACATGTCCAATGGACGGATGCATCAAGTATACATCAATGTTCTCACGAGATCCAGTTAACGTGCTGGTGCCACTAGGCTACTGGGATTTGCCCAACACGATCTTCTTTCTTGTGGGAGGGGAAGGGAAGGGATTGCCAAAATAAGGAACTCGGATCATGGTCTTGCATGTTTCCATTACACCAAAATTTCATTCAACATCCTTTCATTTAAAACCCACATATAAAATTGACCTCCCACATCAATTACTCTCGGTAAATCAGTTAAATTGTATTGCACAAACATATTACAACTTATGTGGCAGATTTGTGGCCACATGGGATTTGAAATTCCCCATTGTTTACAAGCTCAAAATCATATAAATAACCTCAATGATCCATGAAAACAAACATCTAACTGGCTGTGTGAGCAGAGTACTAAAAACAACTCTGG